>NC_072465.1:31015161-31050161 GCF_027596085.1 Anoplopoma fimbria | reverse complement strand
ATTCTGACCTGCATCTCTCCAATAAATAAAGAGAGTTCAGTTTACTCTCTCAGAAGAGAAGTGGGAGGAGGCTGTTGCTATTGCTGCTCCCATTCTGGCTAAAGGGTGAAGTGAAATCTTTGTTTTGGCATAAGCTTTATGGAAACCTGAGGAGCAGGGAGGAGATATGGAGGAGAGAGACGGGGGAGGTCAGAAGATGGACTGAGTGGGAAGGAGCAGAGGTCAGGGATGAGAGTGGGTAAGGAAAGGAGTGTGAGGAAGGATGAAGGCACATTTGTGACAAAGAAAAGGGAGGAGAGAAACGTACAAAGCGAGTGAGAAGGGAGAAAAATAAAACCCAGAAAACCACAAGGTGATCTGACAACTCCACTCCACATTGATGTGCTCTCCTGTGATGTTCAATTACTTCTCCAACTCCACAGCCAGCTGTCCTGCACAGCCAGGACCTCCACCGCACAACTGGTTGTTATTAATGAGACCGCCCACCTCGCCTCTCCCCACAGTGTGCTACGTTTCCTCTGTGTAGCTTTACAATCACAGTTCTCTGCTTTCTGTGGACTGGAAATGAAGCTATCAGCACATCAGAGAATCTGGTGAATCATCGTTTGTGACGAACACGCTTTAACATTGGTTACAGAACAACAGTCTCTGCTGCCACCACCAGGAGGCGCCAGGGAGGAAAGACAGAGTCGGGTTTGAACTGGCTGAATTCATTTTGTTACAGCCACAATTTCAGCTTGTTACTTTCAAACAGTATTTTCCAAATAAACTTCCATCTTTACAGGGGAAACTGCTTAGTAAGGGTGAAGAAGGGATTATGGTTAGGGTCAAAATAACGAGATAAGTAGTTAGTTGACTTCTCGTATCCCATGAACACCACTCTCCTGGGTCACAGACCTTCCTGGCCCATGATTACGTGGATTACATAAGAATTTATTTTGGATAAAGAGTGGGGTTGGTCCACTCAAGGCAGACCTAGACATAGGGTCCCTGTTTTAAATCCCATCCTGGTGTGAACACAGTCAGGGGCTGATGGGGTTTCAGGAATTGTAAACAGACTTCAGGGACATTACATTACATTACATTAGAGTCATGTAGCAGAGGCTTTTCTCCAAAGCGACTTACAGTCAGTAGTATGTTACATATCATTCACCCATTCACACACTGATGACAGGCTACCATCAAGGTGCCACCATCAGACTCTAACTAACATTCATCATCCAGTCCACACCGATGGCCGGGACGATTCCTAAATCTTCACATAAACAAATGTTTTTCACATCTCTCCAACCATCTGTCCTCTCTGCGTTTGTTGGCCTGTAGATGTGTGTACACTGCTGAGTCCTGCCTTGTACGCTTTGATCTCTGCTGAGGAACCCAATTGTTTGATTTCTCCAGATCTGAGTGCCATAGACCAGATCCCCCTTCTCTGTTCTGGATGCAGTCCATCCAGTGAACTGAGCCCTGTAAACACTGAGAAACTGTATTTAGTACAGATTCCTCAAAAGTTTCCTGACACTCCGGCTACATATGAGACTACAGGGCTGTGTTTTGTGTTGTCTGATTCAGGTTTCTCAGTCCACCTGTGTTCAGATTTAACAAAACAAACAGGAAGACCAGATCTGACTGAAATCACATCAAGACCCTCATTTGACTCAAGGCTCTTTTCTCGTTGTCAGCGGATAAGATTAACTGTTACACGAACCTGCAGGCATAAAGTTCAGGAAATCCGTACTTTGTTTCCATGAGGATTGTATGATTCAAACGTGTGGCATTTATGCAGCGGTCAAAGTAAAGCTTTGAAATATTCCTCTCATTGGCACACCAACGGCTGAGGAGCTGCCACGCAAGGTGCTGGTCTGCTCATCTGGAGCAACTTCATGTTGCCATCCACAAAGTTAATAATACATCTTCACTTTGGAATGAGAAGTGCATCTCTCTGTCTCTCTCTGACATTTTCATTCAGATGCTGTTCTTCTGATCCTCTGCAATTAAAGCTTTTTAACTGAGGTGAAGAACCGGAATACTCTCTCTCTCTCTCTCTCTCTCTCTCTCTCTCTCGTTCTCTCTCTCTGTACACCTTTCTCTTTGTTCCTCACAGACACACAGACACAAATATGCACACACACACACGGATTATGTATTAATAAGTGTGTGTGTGTCTGGTGTGTGTTTGTACGTATTAATGCAAACCGAAAAATGACAGGCATTTCAAAGTCAGCTTTCCTTTGAATTTGAGAGTAGCTGTGTGCGCACACACACACACACAACACAGAGGTGGTATGGATTAATGGCTCGCTAAACGCGCTGACAGCAAGGACTTGAAGACTCGTTTTCATAAGCTGCTTTCACTCGAGTGAGGGGGGGAATATGAAGATACAGGAAAAGAGAGAAAGAGAGAAAAAACACGGCAGCAAGATTTGAGTTCATGAATGTGTCTCATGATAAATATGTATCATGTTTCATACATGTTTGAATAAATATTTACTTCACCACTACCACTCCACACAGTTGACGCATTTTAAATAAAAAAGGCAACTGAACTGAATTACCCCAAAAAACTGAATACATATACATATACAATACAACACAGAGAAGAAGAGCAGCAGAAAGAAGATGTGAACAGAGTAGTTTTGGAAAACAAAGAGTTTTTATCAGAGCCGTCGTTCTGCTGTTGATCATGTGCAGAGTCCTGAAGAACAACATCAGAACAGTGATAGAAGATCTGTTCTCTTAAACCAACAAGAGCTTCTGAGCCTCCTCCTCCTGAACTGTGAGAAACAAACCAGTACCCCCCCCCTTCAGTCCCACAGTGAGGGTTGAAAAAGAGAAGCCTTGAGTAACTTGTTTACCTTTTGGGCGGTGAAGGTCCTGATGACATATTCAGCCAGCGGTTCAGTTTCTATCAGCGTCACCTTGATGTCTCCATAAACCTCAGTCTCATCTGGCCAGTAACGCACACACTTCACCTGAAAACACAATTTACATTCATACTGCGTACTTAAAGAAGTACTACATGCCTTTATCCCCCAACGTTTATCCAGCTAACCTGCTGTCTTAAAACAAGTACTTAAACTGCCTAAACTCTTGATTGTGATTGGACAGTAGATGTAATATAGTTTATATGTCATACAACAACACTTTATACCATGAAAGAATTGATTCTGTAATCAGAATCTACATTTATTGGGCCTTTTGATCAAAGACACACACACACACACACACACACACACACACACACACACACACACACACACACACACACACACACACACACACACACACACACACACACACACACACACATTGTAAATTCTTGGATGATGAACTCACCCTGCCCACCTCCACCAGGTTGGTAACCATGACGATTGAAGCTGAGTTTTCCTGCCAGACCGTCCTCCAGAAATCCCTCACTGTCTCCTGCATGGGCCCTGACACACACACACACACACACACACACACAGACACACACAAATTATATAAATATATATACACACACTGATACATAAACAGGGACCTGCAGTCTGTGTATTTGTGAACACACCAACATTCCAGTACATTCTCACTCCAAACTCGTCAAATAGCACAGCTTGGTCAATGGCTCCAAGTCTAAGACTAACCAATGACTAATGAGATAATGAGTCATGGGACTAACCAATGACTAATGAGATAATGAGTCATGGGACTAACCAATGACTAATGAGATAATGAGTCATGGGACTAACCAATGACTAATGAGATAATGAGTCATGGGACTAACCAATGACTGATGAGATAATGAGTCATGGGACTAACCAATGACTAATGAGATAATGAGTCACAGGACTAACCAATGACTGTTGAGATAATGAGTCATGGGACTAACCAATGACTGTTGAGATAATGAGTCACGGGACTAACCAATGACTAATGAGATAATGAGTCATGGGACTAACCAATGACTGATGAGATAATGAGTCACGGGACTAACCAATGACTGATGAGATAATGAGTCATGGGACTAACCAATGACTAATGAGATAATGAGTCACGGGACTAACCAATGACTGTTGAGATAATGAGTCACGGGACTAACCAATGACTAATGAGATAATGAGTCACGGGACTAACCAATGACTAATGAGATAATGAGTCATGGGACTAACCAATGACTAATGAGATAATGAGTCATGGGACTAACCAATGACTAATGAGATAATGAGTCACAGGACTAACCAATGACTGTTGAGATAATGAGTCATGGGACTAACCAATGACTGTTGAGATAATGAGTCACGGGACTAACCAATGACTAATGAGATAATGAGTCACGGGACTAACCAATGACTAATGAGATAATGAGTCATGGGACTAACCAATGACTAATGAGATAATGAGTCACGTGACTAATGCTGTGTTCACACCAAAAGCGAAGCGAATATTTGCGATGCGTCCTCTCGTCAGTTTACTCGCAGGTCCATTTGTGTTTATTTGCTTCATTCACGGTAGACTCGCTGGAGAGGGGGAGGGGCTTATCTCCATGGAAGCCGTTGTCAACTCAGCTATTTATTTCCACCATCAACCATGCAAGAAATAACTACTATATCTGCTCTATACTTGTTGTGGCAATCCCAGATATCCCGGGAAACTAAACGCCGTCTTGTCTGGGTTCATAACATCATCCGGAGGCACTTGGTGGATTTCATCGAGCCGTATTCACTGAATCCAGCAAGCCACATGTCGGCTGGTTTACTACAGCTGTGTGGTCTGAAAGTAAACCATTTTACTGTGATTTAATTGCAATAAATGTACAAAAAGGGACGCCGAAATAAGAACATAATGATGGTTGTTTGTAAAAAGTAAGAATTCTTGTTTTGTTAGTTCTCTCTGCAAGACGACAAGGACATCACTTTTAAAATGCTTGTTTTCTGAACGGAGCTCGGATCGATTGGTGCTGGACTTTGCTTACATGACAGAATGACAGTAGGATAATCTCAACGCTGATTGGCTTTCGCAACACAGCGTCACGCAAATGAAGCAAATTTCGCGATTTCGCCTCATTCGCGCCGCCAGGCTCGAGCTTGCGTCTACTCGCGTATATTCGCGTCTGTGCATTGACTTTACATGTAAACTAAATGCGTGAATAATTCGCTTCGCTTTTGGTGTGAACACGGCATAAGGACTAACTAACCAGTGTGACTGACAGACATAAAGAGCAGCCCTGTGTTTGTTGGACTATCTTGCTCTTCACAGTGAGTCAGCTCTCTGTGTCTCTTGATGACGCCGTTGTGTTTCCATCTCAGTGAGGCTAAAGCTCGGTGCGGCGCATTGAGCCCTAAAGGTGCCTCCGAGGGACGCTGACCCACCGTCAGTATGTGATGAGATGGGGGTGGGAACGAGGTGTTCCAACGTCATGGTAAAATATGTCCGCACAGATTACACCAAAACACACATAAATCATACACACATGAACAGGGAGGCCCACATGTGTGCACACACACACGTGCACTCACACACTATCAATCCCCAAATGTGGTTTGGAGGTTTGAGGTAATGGGGTCTTAAATTTGTCAAGGGGATTTTATACAGCGTTTAGATTTAGGAGGTTGTGGTAATAGCCCTTCAGCCCAAAAGGACAACATTTACCATGTGGCTGCTAAACACACACACACACACCGAACAAACACACACACACACACACACACACACACACACATTAGTATCTGCACAGATGTAGAATCACACATTGTTCTCACTCACACTCCTCATGTTAGTTTACTCACCTTGTGTGGCGATGTAATGTCTGGGTCTATGGTAACCCTGTGAGACAGAGAAGAAATCAGTTAAAGTCTTTATTTCTGTCTTTCACATCCTCTTTCTATATTCATTTTTCTCCCCTTGTCTCTTTCAACTTTACCCATACTCTTCGTTTTCTGTGTCGCCCCAGATTCCCAACCAATTGTAACACCTCCCCGCTCCGGTTTTAAAGTAAGGACTGGTTCAGGTTTATAAATAGGGCTAATCCAGATTGATAGTTTCTATTACTTTTCTATCACTCTAAATATATCAGTCATTTCTGTCACATGGATTGAATATGTTGTACTTTGAATACATTATTCATTCTGAACACATGACATATAAAAGGTTTCTTCCTTTTTTTTTCCTGTTAAAGTTTTTTTGGGGGGGAACTTTTCCTTTCCCGATATCAAGGTCCAAGGACAGAAGATTACATATGCTGTACAGATTTCAAAGCCCTCTTAGGCACATTTCTGATAAGTGATATTGGGCTATACAAATGAATTGTTTCTCTCCTTCCACCTCCTCTGCTCAGTTTCCTTCTCATTTCCTTTTCACTCTTTTAAATTGTCCCTATCCCCCTCCGGCCGCTCCACTCCTCTGAGATGCATTACTCAAGGTCGTTTTCTGAATCAGCATCAAATTAAATAATAGAGGGGATATTAATTGTCCCTCAACGGGACAGATAAAAAGCAAAGACTCTCCAACAAATGATTATCCCCCTCCTGTCCCTGCATACCCCTGTTCTCACCAAAACCTCCATATGACACAGTTCACCTTGTTTAGATGAAACGTTATCACTTTCATATAGTCACTAAGACCTGGCTATAAGTATGGTGTTATCTTCACTAAGAGGATGTATTGCTTTGGGTTGATTTTTTTTTCTTTTTCTGAAGAAAATAAGCATTTATGTACCAAAATTCATTAAGACTATCGTTACAGCAGTCAGCTGTGAGCAAGAGATAAAACTGACTGCTGCGTGTCATCCGCTCTGCTGAGAGAGTGATTGGCTGCAATCGTCCATCCCTCCACGACTTGTTGGCCTCCAGCACTCTGAGGAGGGCAAGAAAGATTGTAGCCGACACCTCTCACTCTGGACACAAACTGTTTGAGTCCTTTCCCTCTGGCAGAAGGCTGCTGTCCATCAGGACCAAGACCTCAGGCCATAAAAACAGCTTCTTTCCTTCTGCAGTTGGATTCATCAACATAGTCTGGGACCCCCACTGCCTCGGGACACTTACATCCCAGTTACACACCTTTGCACTACTCTACAACTAATTTTGTTGTTTGTTGATCATATTTTATTGTAAATTTTCGGATTTTCTTTTTTTAAATTATGTCTTGTACTCTTGCACTATGTTTATTGTCAAGCACCAATCACCAAGCGAAATTTCATGTATGTGTAACGTACTTGGCTATAAATGGTGGATGTATGGATGATGGATGGATGCTTGTATTTATGTGTGTTGATATGTATTGTTACCTATTTATATTCTCAAAAAAGAGCAATTCAAAGTCAGGGACTAGGCAGGTTGGTATCCAATGCTCTGCTCAAAGGCACTTTTACAGGGAGCATTTTGGTCTGAAATTGTCTTTTGAGAGGATCAAACCTGTGATATTTTTAGTTATTGTCCCTGACACCATAACCTTTACTTACTGCATGTGAGCATGTGTACGTTCATATTTCAATTTTTACAAAGACCAATTACAGTTTTAGACCTCCAAAGAGAGGATAGTTGAAAATTGAAAAGATTTGTTCGTGTTCTTCACCTACTCAAAGGTGTTTGGGCTTTGGGCTTCTATGACTTAGGTTTAAGGAGTACTGGTAGAATGAGGATTATTTACATGTAGGGGGATTATATGATTAGAGTTGGGTTAAAGGATGCAGTTGTGAGGGTCAGGGTAGGGGCTGGCAAATAATACTATCCAGTAATAATAGGGTCCATCACTAGTCAACAACACTGCAGAACAAAACTGTGTTTGTGTGTGTGTTTGTTTGTTTGCACTCACGTCAATATAATTAGCGTTGATGTAGTCAGAGTGGGGGTCTCCATCCAAAAGCTGCAGTCGGACTCTGGTGTGATCGTCTGTGGGGTCAGATAGCACAAAAATACAACAGGCCTAAAGTTACATTTACCCACAGATCAGAGCAGCTAACTGACTGGATGGGAAACCAACTAGGCCCAACGTTAGGTGGCTGTCTGAACCAGAAATATGACAGCACTTCTTTAAATGACCCATGTATACCTACCTAGCAATCTGAAGTTGTGCACATCATGAATCATGACAATTATCTTTCAGTGGCAAAGAAAAGTCTTGATCAAACACAGCGTCTTTTGACATCACAGTCACTTTGACACTAAAGACCGCTGCTCAAGCCAGTCTCCTACTGACAATGGTTTCTTTTAGCTGTTTACTGAAAATAAAGTGCGGTGGAGAGATAATACAACCAAGACAAAAAAAACTTCTATGTACTATAGCAATGAAAAAATTACCTTCATCAACATTGGAAAAGAGAGTTCGAGACTTTGGTTCAGCAGATCTTGAGCCAGTAATCTCTCACAAAATCTTCCCACTGCTAAACCAGACTGGCAGACCGGCCAAGCCAAATTACATTAAAAGCAGTGTGATGGACCCAGGAAGATAAGGAAAAGAGCTGGAATAAGAGCTAAACGGCTAGGACCTAAGTCTATTCCACTACCTGCCTGATCCTAACTAATTACTGGGTTCTGGAAAGTAAAATAGATTAAATAAGACTCAAATGCTAACCAAGCAACGGGCAATCAGAGACTGTTGTGCCCACCTCTTAACAGAAACCTGGCTCAATCTTAACATCGCCATTCAAGCTATTGCAATTGACATGTAAACTGTATGCAGAACGCAAGACTCTGGTAGGAAGAGAGGAGGCGGACTGTGTGTTTACATCAATGATGCTTGGTGCCCAAACGTAGTCAGAGTTGATAGACAATGTTTAGCTGATGTTCATTTTGACCATGTTTACATAAATATTCCTGGCTGCTACAACGACTCCTAAATGTATCCTTCACATTTGATATAGTTTTTACGTGAAAATGGGACTACAAAGAATGAAAATAAATAACCGTGTAACTTGAAACATGAAATGATTGCTGAAAGAAGTATTTTGAAATCAAACAGTTTGAGATGTAGGTGTCACTGGCCTTTTCAGATTACTTTTAGCCATTTGTATTGAAATACATTTTTATTTTACAAATGATGATCAATAAATGACACATGTAAGAAATGTTTTAACATTTGTAATCAAAAGTGGTTTCTGTATTTCTGTCTGAAGACACTTGCATGGCTCCAGAGATGGACTAAAGAGCGCCAAAAACAGAAACTCAATGTGCACCGACACATTTCTAAAATACAGGGCCCTTGATTACTGATTGAAGTGGTACTGCAATGAGCCCACTAAACAATTTAACTTATTTTGACCTAAATAATAAAAGTAATTAATGAAAAATCTTGCACATTAAAACAATATATATGAAATAGTGTTTACTGAGACGTATGACAGAGGATTTGGGTGAAAGGTGGAGGATACGAAGGAAACAAGAAGAGGAGAGTAGGAGAGAGGTAAAAAAGAAAAGGCCGAGCAGAAATTTACAACTGCAAAGTGGAATGAGGACGAAAGCAAAAAGGGGCTGGGAGAAATGGGGGGAGGGAAGATAAACCTGGCAACAGAGAGGGGAACTACAAAGGGATCACCTGTGTGTGTCTTTGAAGTGACTGAAATGCTAATGCATAGGACGTCACTGGCTGATGCTACTTAAAGCAAGCACACAACTAGCTAACCATGGTTAGCCTGCAGTCTGTTAGCTGTAGGGAAGACTTATGAGCTCTGTTAGAAAATGAGAGATCAACACTTTTACTGCACTTTGTTTCTGCTTTTGAGGATTTTTATCTCCTGGAATTCACAAGTTGGTATAAATAAATCCAATTAAATGTATAAGAATGTGTTTATTAGCGACACACAAATGTTGGGCTTATAACTTTAAACTTGTACAGGGAGGATTGTTTTTACTCACTTTGAGTCGAAGCTCAGTTTCACCCGTTTCAAAAATAAATTGTGCCTTTAAAGTTAGCAGATCTTCCGTGTTGTCGATAATGATGATGCTTTCAATTGTAACATATTTTTTATGGGTTCATTGAGGGCATTGGGGAAATCATTTTGTCAAGAAGGCATGAACATTTTTTGTTTGTGTTGAATATTTTAGATGTGTGAATGTTCTATTCATGGCCAATAAAAATGATCACAAGTAGCAGAAAAGGTTACTTTGTACCCTGATTTAAACAAGCAGGATCCTTTCAAACCCGTTTGGATATAGCATGGTTAGCATAGACTGTATATAAGAAGTGGATGTATTCATTGTCACACATTGGTCTGTGGATGCTTTGAAACAAAGAGTTCAGCGTTTTGGCCATCGCCTTCAACAAACAAACACAACAATGGGCAGTCTGTCAGACTTCTGCTCTGTTTTCCTCTTATGACTTCTACCACTTCTTCTCCTCTTTGTCTGTCTCATCTGCCTCCCGCATTTCTCTTCTTCCTTATTTTACTCCCCCTCTCTCCCCCATACAGTCTTTCTTCTTCAGATAGCAGTAATTACACAGAGCTGGAGACAGAGGCTGTCATAACACAAGAGCCACCGATATGAGGCTGGTGGGAGAGAGGGGCCTTTCCACTTGTCTCTGCCCAGGGAAGGGAGCCTCTAATTGGGCTGAGATGGCAGGAGGTACTGGTCTGCAAACACTGCAGATCTGGAAACAGGCTACAGGTTTATGTGTTTGTGTGTGTGTGTGTGTGTGTGTGTGTGTGTGTGTGTGTGTGTGTGTGTGTGTGTGTGTGTGTGTGTGTGTGTGTGTGTGTGTGTGTTAATTAGAGTAATATTTGTGTGCATATGTCTGTGAACACAGAAAACAAGAAGTGAAAGATTGAAACATAAACGTATTAATGTTAAAACAATATTATACAAATCCTCTAGTGGTAGTGGTGGACGTGCGAGCGGCGCAGAGTTTTGAACTGGTTTATGTCCCTGTTCTTCGGGTTTTCTACTGGTTTTTATCACCTGTCTAATGTGCATGATCAGGTAAGTCTCTTTAACAGTTTTATTGAGTTGTCTTCAAGTGGTCGGTGTTGTGTCGAGTGGGTTTTCAGGAGGAATGGCGTCCTCCGAGACGCCGCCTCCGTCTATCCGGCACGGAGTGAGGATAGTCCCGCCGGATAACAGCGTCACTGTGGAGGAGGTGTTGTTGATAACAGCGTCACTATAGAGGAGGTGTTGTTGATAACAGTGTCACTATAGAGGAGGTGTTGTTGATAACAGCGTCACTATAGAGGAGGTGTTGTTGATAACAGTGTCACTATAGAGGAGGTGTTGTTGATAACAGTGTCACTCTAGATGTTGTTGATAACAGTGTCACTATAGAGGAGGTGTTGTTGATAGCAGCATCACTGTGGAGGAGGTGTTGTTGATAACAGCGTCACTATAGAGGAGGTGTTGTTGATAACAGTGTCACTCTAGAGGAGGTGTTGTTGATAACAGTGTCACTATAGAGGAGGTGTTGTTGATAACAGCGTCACTCTAGAGGAGGTGTTGTTGATAACAGTGTCACTATAGAGGAGGTGTTGTTGATAACAGTGTCACTCTAGAGGAGGTGTTGTTGATAACAGTGTCACTGTGGAGGAGGTGTTGTTGATAACAGTGTCACTGTAGAGGAGGTGTTGTTGATAACAGTGTCACTATAGAGGAGGTGTTGTTGATAACAGCGTCACTATAGAGGAGGTGTTGTTGTAAGTGTCACTATAGTTGTTGATAACAGCATCACTGTGGAGGAGGTGTTGTTGATAACAGCGTCACTATAGAGGAGGTGTTGTTGATAACAGCGTCACTATAGAGGAGATGTTGTTGATAAGTGTCACTATAGAGGAGGTGTTGTTGATAACAGTGTCACTGTGGAGGAGGTGTTGTTGATAACAGTGTCACTATAGAGGAGAGGAGGTGTTGTTGATAACAGTGTCACTATGGAGGAGGTGTTGTTGATAACAGTGTCACTATAGAGGAGGTGTTGTTGATAACAGCGTCACTCTAGAGGAGGTGTTGTTGATAACAGTGTCACTCTAGAGGAGGTGTTGTTGATAACAGCGTCACTATAGAGGAGGTGTTGTTGATAACAGCGTCACTGTGAAGGAGGTGTTGTTGATAACAGTGTCACTCTGGAGGAGGTGTTGTTGATAACAGCGTCACTGTGGAGGAGGTGTTGTTGATAACAGTGTCACTCTAGAGGAGGTGTTGTTGATAACAGTGTCACTCTAGAGGAGGTGTTGTTGATAACAGCGTCACTATAGAGGAGGTGTTGTTGATAAGTTGTTGATAAGTGTCACTACTGTGGAGAAGGTGTTGGTGATAACAGTGTCACTCTAGAGGAGGTGTTGTTGATAACAGTGTCACTATAGAGGAGGTGTTGTTGATAACAGCGTCACTATAGAGGAGGTGTTGTTGATAACAGCGTCACTCTAGAGGAGGTGTTGTTGATAACAGTGTCACTGTGGAGGAGGTGTTGTTGATAACAGTGTCACTATAGAGGAGGTGTTGTTGATAACAGTGTCACTGTGGAGGAGGTGTTGTTGATAACAGTGTCACTATAGAGGAGGTGTTGTTGATAACAGTGTCACTGTGGAGGAGGTGTTGTTGATAAGTGTCACTATAGAGGAGGTGTTGATAACAGCGTCACTGTAGAGGAGGTGTTGTTGATAACAGCGTCACTCTAGAGGAGGTGTTGTTGATAACAGTGTCACTGTGGAGGAGGTGTTGTTGATAAGAGCGTCACTATAGAGGAGGTGTTGTTAATAACAACGTCACTGTGGAGGAGGTGTTGGTGATAACAGTGTCACTCTAGAGGAGGTGTTGTTGATAACAGTGTCACTCTAGAGGAGGTGTTGTTGATAACAGCGTCACTATAGAGGAGGTGTTGTTGATAAGTGTCACTATAGAGGAGGTGTTGTTGATAACAGCGTCACTGTGGAGGAGGTGTTGTTGATAACAGTGTCACTCTAGAGGAGGTGTTGTTGATAACAGCGTCACTGTGGAGGAGGTGTTGTTGATAACAGTGTCACTATAGAGGAGGTGTTGTTGATAACAGCGTCACTATAGAGGAGGTGTTGTTGATAACAGTGTCACTGTGGAGGAGGTGTTGTTGATAACAGTGTCACTATAGAGGAGGTGTTGTTGATAACAGTGTCACTGTGGAGGAGGTGTTGGTGATAAAAGCGTCACCGTAGAGGAGGTGTTGTTGATAAGAGCGTCACTATAGAGGAGGTGTTGTTAATAACAGCGTCACTGTGGAGAAGGTGTTGGTGATAACAGTGTCACTCTAGAGGAGGTGTTGTTGATAACAGTGTCACTCTAGAGGAGGTGTTGTTGATAACAGCGTCACTATAGAGGAGGTGTTGTTGATAACAGCGTCACTGTGAAGGAGGTGTTGATAACAGTGTCACTCTAGAGGAGGTGTTGTTGATAACAGTGTCACTTTAGAGGAGGTGTTGTTGATAACAGCGTCACTGTGGAGGAGGTGTTGGTGATAACAGTGTCACTCTAGAGGAGGTGTTGTTGATAACAGTGTCACTCTAGAGGAGGTGTTGTTGATAACAGTGTCACTCTAGAGGAGGTGTTGTTGATAACAGCGTCACTATAGAGGAGGTGTTGTTGATAAGTGTCACTATAGAGGAGGTGTTGATAACAGCGTCACTGTAGAGGAGGTGTTGTTGATAACAGCGTCACTGTAGAGGAGGTGTTGTTGATAACAGTGTCACTGTGGAGGAGGTGTTGTTGATAACAGCGTCACTATAGAGGAGGTGTTGTTGATAAGTGTCACTATAGAGGAGGTGTTGATAACAGCGTCACTATAGAGGAGGTGTTGTTGATAAGTGTCACTATAGAGGAGGTGTTGATAACAGCGTCACTGTAGAGGAGGTGTTGTTGATAACAGCGTCACTGTGGAGGAGGTGTTGTTGATAACAGTGTCACTATAGAGGAGGTGTTGTTGATAACAGCGTCACTCTAGAGGAGGTGTTGTTGATAACAGCGTCACTATAGAGGAGGTGTTGTTGATAAGTGTCACTATAGAGGAGGTGTTGATAACAGCGTCACTGTAGAGGAGGTGTTGTTGATAAGTGTCACTATAGAGGAGGTGTTGATAACAGTGTCACTATAGAGGAGGTGTTGTTGATAACAGCGTCACTGTGGAGGAGGTGTTGTTGATAACAGTGTCACTATAGAGGAGGTGTTGTTGATAACAGCGTCACTGTGGAGGAGGTGTTGTTGATAACAGTGTCACTATAGAGGAGGTGTTGTTGATAACAGTGTCACTGTGGAGGAGGTGTTGGTGATAACAGCGTCACCGTAGAGGAGGTGTTGTTGATAAGAGCGTCACTATAGAGGAGGTGTTGTTAATAACAGCGTCACTGTGGAGGAGGTGTTGGTGATAACAGTGTCACTCTAGAGGAGGTGTTGTTGATAACAGTGTCACTTTAGAGGAGGTGTTGTTGATAACAGCGTCACTGTGGAGGAGGTGTTGGTGATAACAGTGTCACTCTAGAGGAGGTGTTGTTGATAACAGTGTCACTCTAGAGGAGGTGTTGTTGATAACAGCGTCACTATAGAGGAGGTGTTGTTGATAACAGCGTCACTCTAGAGGAGGTGTTGTTGATAACAGCGTCACTATAGAGGAGGTGTTGTTGATAACAGCGTCACTCTAGAGGAGGTGTTGTTGATAACAGCGTCACTATAGAGGAGGTGTTGTTGATAACAGCGTCACTATAGAGGAGGTGTTGTTGATAACAGCGTCACTATAGAGGAGGTGTTGTTGGCTGTCGGTGAGCAGGTAGGATACGATAAACTCTGCTTTGCATCCAGAATGAATAAAGCAGTGGTGGTGTTCTTGAAGGATGTGTCTGGTGTCTATCAGCTGGTCATCAGGGACACGTTCGTGCAGGCGTCCCCGCTGTCAGCTAACTTCACGCGGATCACTGTATCCGGTGTTCCGCCGTTTATCCCGAACGAGTCGTTAGAGAACGAGCTCCGTAGGTTTGGGAAATTTGCCAGTGGACTAAAAACAGTGAGTTTGGGATGTAAAGATCCCAAACTGAAGCACGTTCAGTCTCTGAGGCGGCAGGTGTTCATGTTTCTGGACTCCCGTCGTACATGCTGTATGCCAGCTCAGGACAGCTCAGGTGTTTTGATTGTGGAGATGTTGGACACAAACGGGTTGCATGTCCGCATAAAAAGCAGGCCGGCTCTGCGGGCGCCGCACTCCTTGCCGCTCCAGCGGACCTGGGCGCAGGCGCGGCGGCCGTGGCTGGTGTAACTGGTGTAACTGGTGTAACTGACTCACAGTTTGAGGTTAGGGACAAGGATGAGGAGGAGGAAGATGAGCAGGGCCAAGCTGAGGAGCAACAGGGTTCTGTTGCTGCAGAGAACACCAGCTCTCAGTCTGTAGACACTGAAGCACAACCCCAGCCAGCAGAAAACTTGAAGATATGGATTATGACTCAGATCTATACTCCCTAAAAGACATTAGCTCATTTCTTGATGAAACATTCAAAAGGTCTGTTAAAGTGAGTGACTACTTCAGTGACACAACCAAGTTACTAAAAGACTGGTAGGTTTCCATCTCTTGGATGAGAGGAATGTTTCCGCCTCAAAAAACACATTACAAGTCTTAGAAAAACACAAAAAGGGAAAATTATTAGAAAGACTAAGAAGTAAAATGATCATGTATCTCACTGTGTTTTCTTCTCTGTACTGTTCTCTGCATTTTGACTGTCTCTCCTCTCTGACTTCTCCATGCAAAGCCTTAAAATCGGGTCTTTAAACATAAACGGTGGGAGAGATAGGAACAAAAGAGCTCTGATATCTGAAGTCTCTACCCAAAAACAGGTTGATGTGTTGTTTCTGCAGGAGACACATACTCTTCCATCAGACGAGGTAGATTGGGGTTTATGGTGGAATGGGTCGTGTGTCCTCAGCCATGGCACTAACATTAGTGCAGGGATAGCTGTGCTGTTCAGACCAACTGCTAAAGCAACCATCTTGTCCTCTGCTGAGGTGGTGAAGGGTCGGCTGCTTATTGTCAGGGCAGAAATAGAGAGCTCTATCTTCTGTTTTGTAAACATATATGCCCCAAACCAGGGAACAGGCAGAGTGGCTTTTTTCACCACGCTAGACAACGAGCTTAGGAATTACCAGCAAGATCAACTAGTTCTTGGTGGTGATTTTAACTGCACTTTAGATTTTACCGTAGACAGGATTAGTGAGGAACCCCATCCGCAATCATCACAGAGCCTCAACAGGGTCATCACACACCTGGACCTGTTAGACGCATGGAGAACAAAACACCCACAATCCAGACAGTACACATGGGTGAGGGTCAGCAACAACAGGGTTAGTGCAGCCAGACTAGACAGGATCTACATTTCACACAGTCTCAGCTCCAGATTACTCCATAGCAGTATAACTCCAGTGGGATGAGTTGATCATTACACCAGGTCAAAGGGTCAAATCCTACTGGCTCTTCAACAACAAGCTGCTGCAAGACAGTGTTTTCTGTCAGAGCTTTGAGAACTTTTGGCAGCAGTGGAAAACCAGGAAAACTGACTTTAGTTCTCTGAAGCTGTGGTGGGAGGTTGGAAAAGCACAAGTTCACCTCACAGTACACCTCCCACTCCGCTGCTAAGATTAAGGCAGCAGTTCAGGAGCTGGAGGCCAACATCAGGGATATAGAGGAGGAGATCCTGCTGCTGGTCAACTGCTGCAGGAGAAGAGGTTGGAGCTGAGCTCCTTCCTGCAGGAGAGGGTGAAGGGAGCACTTGTCAGGGCTCGCTTCCTCCAGCTGAAGGACATGGACGCCTCAAGCTCGTTCTTCAACCTGGAGAGATCGGTGGCACAGAGGAAGCGGATGACCTGCCTAAGGCTTCCTGGAGGCAGGGTGACCACCAGTCTGGGTGAGATGAGGAACCATGCCATGGAGTTCTACGCTTTGGGGCGGAGCAGTGCAACATGGAGTGTCGGCAGGAGCTCCTGGAGGGGCTTCCTCAGCTCAGCCCGGAGGAGAGAGCTGCTCTGGATTGTGAGCTGACTCTGGAGGATCTGACAGCTGCTGTCAACCAGATGGCATCGGGAAGGGCACCAGGGATTGATGGCCTATCCGCTGACTTCTTCAAACGTTTCTGGAGTACCCTTGGACCTGATTTGTATTGTGTTTTAACAGAGTGTTTCAGAGCAGGCTCTCTTCCTGTCTCCTGTCAGCGAGCAGTTCTTTCCCTGCTGCCAAAAAAAGGAGACTTGGCTTTAATTAAAAACTGGAGGCCAGTAGCCCTCCTCTGTACAGACTATAAGGTGCTTTCCAGAGCCTTATCAAATAGACTGAAGGACATCCTGGACTTAGTTGTGAATCCAGACCAAACTTATTGTCTACCCGACAGGACAGTTATGGACAACATTTTCCTCATGAGAGACACTTTGGATTTTTGCGTAAATGATAATGTAAACTTTGGGATTGTGTCTCTGGATCAGGAGAAACCTTTTGACAGGGTGGATCACTCTCTGCACTTGGGGCTTTTGGTTTTGGTAATGGGTTTATGGCTTGGGTTGGTTTATTGTACAGTGGTGCTCAGTGTTTGGTGAAGACAGGGGCAGGGCTGAGTCGGCCAATCCCTGTACAGCGAGGGATAAGACAGGGTTGTCCTATTTCAGGTCAACTTTATAGCTTAGCCATTGAGCCCTTGCTGTGCAGGTTGAGAGGTCGGCTCAGTGGCCTCTCACTGCCGGGGTCCTCCATTAATGACCGTCCTCCTACTGTATCTGCTTATGCAGATGATGTATGTGTTTTTGTCTCCAGTCAGAAGGACATTCATGTTTACAGGACACCTTGTCCTCTTACGAAAAGGCCTCATCGGCACGGGTGAACTGGGCTAAGAGTGAAGCTTTGTTGGTGGGACGGTGGAGGGATCAGGCAGTACCCAGTCTGCCTGGAGGACTTGAGTGGGGGAAAGAGGGACTGGAAGTGCTGGGAGTGTTTTTGGGCACAGACGGCTTCCAAGCTAAGAACTGGGAGGGAGTGAAAGAGAAAGTGTGCACTCGGTTGTCTAAATGGAAATGGTTGCTACCCCAGTTGTCGTATAGGGGAAGGGTTCTGGTTGCCAATAACTTAGTCGCCTCGACTCTTTGGTACAGACTTATCGCTCTGACGCCACCAAGAGGCTTGATGGAGGACATCCAAAGAGCCATCGTGGACTTCTTCTGGTCTGGCCGGCACTGGGTCCGAGCAGCAGCTCTGTACCTGCCGGTTGATGAAGGCGGGCTGATTGACATCCAGTCAAAAATTGCCTCTTCCAGACTCCGGACAGCTCAAAGACTTGTGTACAACTGTGGCCCAAGCTGACTCGACACAGCTCGACTGCTGCTGAGGAGAGCCGGGCGGTTGGGCTACGATAAACAGCTGTTCCTCCTGCAACCAGAGAACGTGGACCTCACTGGACTGAGGTTCCTGGAATGTGGTTCTTTAAGGAGCCTTTGCTCTTTAACACCTCTCTAAATGCCAAAGCACTGCAATCTGCCAGCCTGCGAGCCGGTCTCAGAGAGGCTGGTTGCACCAAACTGGGCAATCTGTTAAAGATGACAGCGACATCAGTGGACGACCTGAGAGGAAGCAGCAACATCACCTCAGTCAGGCTGATCAACATCTCCTCCGTCCTGATCAACATCTCCTCCGTCAGGCTGATCAACATCTCCTCCGTCAGGCTGATCAACATCTCCTCCGTCAGGCTGATCAACATCTCCTCCGTCAGGCTGATCAACATCACCTCCGTCAGGCTGATCAACATCTCCTCTGTCAGGCTGATCAACATCTCCTCCGTCAGGCTGATCAACATCTCCTCTGTCAGGCTGATCAACATCTCCTCCGTCAGGCTGATCAACATCTCCTCTGTCAGGCTGATCAACATCACCTCCGTCAGGCTGATCAACATCACCTCCGTCAGGCTGATCAACATCACCTCCGTCAGGCTGATCAACATCACCTCCGTCAGGCTGATCTACATCACCTCAGTTAGGCTGATCAACATCACCTCAGTTAGGCTGATCAACATCACCTCCGTCAGGCTGATCTACATCACCTCAGTTAGGCTGATCTACAGGTGGAGGAAGTCTGTGCCGCCCTGTCGATACCCCGGAGAGCGTTTGTCTGTATGATCAGTGGTATGACGGCTTTGAGTACTGCTTCCCCTCTCTGACAATCACCCCCTCTGTGGAGGAGTGGCAGGAAGGAGAAAATCAGTTGCTCACTTTTACAACCCCACACCTGGAAAAGTTTCAGGATGTGGGAAAAAAAGCCGTCTACCACACCTGCGTCAAGATTCAGAACTTGCGCTCTTTGGCAGGGATGAAGGAGTCGAGGTGGACTGAGTTCTTTGGTCCAGATGTTTCACTAAAGGCAGCTGGTCTCTGTACAAGCTGCCCGTTGAGAAGTGGACAGCAGACCTCCAGTGGAGGGTTGTACACGGAGCGATAGCTACGAACAGATACAGAGAACCTTCATCCTGAGCTGGGGGGGGGGGTTCGAGGGTCTCGGGAGGTGTTTTCTGTTAGTTTGTTCATCTTTGGTCCGCAGTACTCTGAAGAGGAAATATGCACAAACTTTGATGAACGGCCATTTGGCTGACACAGAGGAACCGGGCTCAGAGTGCCGGCAGTGTGGAGCTGGTTCCGGTTCTGGTTCCGTTTCTGAAGGGGCTGCTGAAGGCCCGACTCAGGGTGGAACATACGTACTACCACATGATGGACAATGTGACGGCCTTCTGCCACATTTGGGCTGTTGGGGGGGTTTTATGCTCCGTTAATTTGTGATCAGTCTATCTTTTTTTTCTGTCATTTATGAGTTGTTTTATTTATTTATTTTGTCCAATGCAGTGATATAGTGTCTACCTGCAATGAAACAATAAAGGGACTTTAAAAACCAAAAACCTTCCCTCTCTGCTCCTTTCTGCTCCTCCTCCTCCTGCTCTCCTTGCCTCCTTCTCCAGCAGCCACTAAGCAGGGATTGAGTCTGTCACAGATATACTTAATCAGTTAACTCCCCACGGAGCTCAACTCACTCACGGCAACTCTCTGCTGTCAGCACGGCTCCAGGCATTAAGGGATTTAATAGCATGTGTGATTGAGTGTAAGTGTGTGTGTGTGTGTGTGTGTGTGTGTGTGTGTGTGTGTGTGTGTGTGTGTGTGTGTGTGTGTGTGTGTGTGTGTGTGTGTGTGTGTGTGTGTGTGTGTGTGTGTGTGTGTGTGTGTGTGTGTGAGAGAGAGAGAGAGAGATTGAGTAGCGTGTAAGTGTGTTAAAGTGTGTGTTCTTCCCTTGCTCATATGTTCTGGAACATCTTTAAGATGTGTGTTTCAATGTTCAAGTGCTGTGTGTGTTCCAGTGTCAGTTACTATGTGTGTGTGTGTGTGTGTGTGTGTGTGTGTGTGTGTGTGTGTGTGTGTGTGTGTGTGTGTGTGTGTTTGTTATTGAGTGTAATAGCCTATTAAGCCTTGAGCTCCCTGCAGCTGATGTGTCAAACACACACACACACACACACACACACACACACACACACACACACACACACACACACACACACACACACACCTCAGCGAGCTGTTTCCAGCTGTTTGAAGGAAGTGTGTAGAAAGAGAGAGATGAAGGAGAGGAAGTAGGAGGGAGGAGAGAACAGCAGCGTCTGAACTGCTCAAAGTGAAACAGGAAGCTGAATCAGAGTATCGTGATACTGAACTCCAGATGTTAGGGTCAAAGGTCAGAACTCCAGATGTTAGGGTTAAAGGTCAGAACTCCAGATGTTAGGGTTAAAGGTCAGAACTCCAGATGTTAGGGTTAAAGGTCAGAACTCCAGATGTTAGGGTTAAAGAACTCCAGATCAGAACTCCAGATGTTAGGGTTAAAGGTCAGAACTCCAGATGTTAGGGTTAAAGGTCAGAACTCCAGATGTTAGGGTTAAAGGTCAGAACTCCAGATGTTAGGGTTAAAGGTCAGAACTCCAGATGTTAGGGTTAAAGGTCACTGCAGCCGATGATAAAAAGGGTCACGCATCAGTTTGTCCACAAGAGACACTAAAGGTTGTTTCCTATTTCAAGATGTTGTGCCTCCTTGAGTCCTTTCCTACCCTCCTCGCCTTAGTCCAACCCACAGGAGATATGAGAGGAGGGGGTGAGAAGGAGACGCATTTAACAAACGTCCTCCTGCTGTTAACGTTCTAAGAGAGAACCATCTGACTTAATCAGTTCTTCCTGATGAGAACACGGTTTCTACATAAAGAGAATCATCAGGTTCATGAGGAGTCAGTGGAGATAAGGTTGTGACTGTGTGTATAGAAACAAGCACACAACACAACAACACATGTCACACACACACACACACACACAACAACACATGTCACACACACACACACACACACACACATGTCACACACACACAACACACACACACACACACACACACACACACACACACACACAACACACACACACACACACACACACACACACACACACACAACACATGTCACACACACACACACACACACACACACACACACACAACAACACAACACATGTCACACACACACACACACACACACACAACAACACATGTCACACACACACACACACAACAGCAACACATGTCACACACACACACACACACACACACACACAACACATGTCACACACACACACACACACACACACACAACACACACACACACACACACACACACAACACATGTCACACACACACACACACACACACACACACACAACACACACACACACACACACACAACACAACACACACAAGTCACACACACACACACACACACACACACACACACACACACACACACACACACACACACACACAACACAACACAACAACACATGTCACACACACACACACCTACACACACAAACACACACAACACACAACAACAACACATGTCACACACACACACACACCTACACAAACACACACACACACACAACAAACAACACATGTCACACACACACACACACACAAACACACACACACACACACAACAACACATGTCACACACACACACACACACACACACACACACAACAACACATGTCACACACACACACACACACACACACACACACATGTCACACACACACACACACACACACAACAACACATGTCACACACACACACACACACACAAACAACACACACACACACACACACACACACAAACACAAACACAACAACACAACAACACAACAACACATGTCACACACACACACACACACACACACACACCTAAACAAACACAACAACACAACAACACAACAACACATGTCACACACACACACACACACCTACACAAACACAAACACAACAACACAACAACACATGTCACACACACACACACACAAACACACCAACACAACAACACATGTACACAAACACAACACACAAACACAACAACACAACAACACAACAACACATGTCACACACACACACACCTACACAAACACAAACACAAACACAACAACACAACACATGTCACACACACACACACACACACAAAGACACACACACACTCTTTGTGCACACACGTGAACGCTCACTGATACATGTGTTTAATTGAAGGTGTGCTTCTGTTGAATTATAAATGACCATATGGAAGGTTGTTCTACGAACTGCTGAGAGGGAAGGAGAAGAAAAAAAGAGCAAGGAAGGAGGAGGAGGGGGAGGAAGGGGGGAGGAGGGGGAGGAGGAGGAGGAGGAGGAAGAAATAGAAGCAGACAGATGCCTGTAATGAGGAAACACTGCTGAGCTTTGCCTCAACACAGATTCTGTCAGAGCTAATCAGACAGGACGGACGGATGGAGAGCAGAGGAGAAGAGATGAAGAAAGGAAAGAGGAGAGGAGGAGAGGAGAGGAGGAGAGGAGGAGAAGAGGAGAGGAGGAGAGGAGGAGACAGAAGGTCATTTTGTCACAGAAAGGTGAATAACTAGAGAAGACTTTATCCTTTTTGTTCCCAGAAGATGAACTAGTTCTCATGTCTATGAAGGTGAGATAAGTTACTGCAGAGACACTCACATGTTGTTATTGTTATTGTTATTGTTGTTATTATTATTATTATTATTATTATTATTATTAGTAGTAGTAGTAGTAGTAGTAGTAGTATCACTGTTTTTACAATTATTCATATTATTTTGTTCATAGTGACTCTTTGCTTTGCAATATGTTTGATCCATAAGGTTGAATCTACCCTCGGCTAAGCCTCGCCCCTCGCTGCTCCTCTGATCTAAATCAGACCATAGATCAGACTTTATAAGACTTTAGATCAGACTTTAGATCAGACTTTATAAGACTTTAGATCAGACTTTAGATCAGACTTTATAAGACTTTAGATCAGACTTTATAAGACTTTAGATCAGACTTTATAAGACTTTAGATCAGACTAGAGCAGACTTCAGAGCAGACTTTAGATCAGACTTCAGATCAGACTTTAGATCAGACTTTAGATCAGACTTTAGATCAGACTTTAGATCAGACTTTAGATCAGACTTTAGATCAGACTTTAGATCAGACTTCAGATCAGACTTTAGATCAGACTTTAGATCAGACTTTAGATCAGACTTTAGATCAGACTTCAGATCAGACTTTAGATCAGACTTTAGATCAGACTTTAGATCAGACTTTAGATCAGACTTCAGATCAGACTTTAGATCAGACTTCAGATCAGACTTTAACCAGTAAACAGAATAATTTGTTACAGTAGGAGATAAACTTGCTGTTTTGGACCTTTATTCCCTTTTCTTCTGAATTTCAAGCCATAAAACTGCATTGGATGTTCAGAAAGCAAAGCAGTAAAAAATAAAACAGGATGAAGATTCTCCTGATGTGGTCAGTTTCATGTGAACTCTGTAAAGTGGAATAAATGTTCATATACTATGTTCTTTAAGAAGTGGATCTACCTTTACCTGTAAAAGTGTTCTAGCTGCCTCTGTTTGGCTCTTCTAATCTAATCTGGTTTAGGAAATGAATTCATTTTTAAACCAGTTAAACAATCAATAACATGATTGAATGAGAGCGTCGCTGGTGAGGGAACATTTATGTTATAAAATGTGTCTAAGAGTCAATTGTTTGTTGCAGTTTGTTCTGGGATTGTTGCTCTAAAGCTCCGAACAGATCCACTGTTTGAGAAGTGTCATTAACGTTCAACCTGAGTGATAAAAGGTAAAGTTTTATTAAGATTTAAAGTTTGAGCAGCAGCCGTCTCTCCGTCTCTCCACACGTCTTTGTTCTAATGAAGACGGCACACAAAGTCCTTTCCCTCAGGGACGTTAAAACATTTTCTCAAGAAAATGGGCCTTTGTACAATCACAGCAAGCAAGATGGACAGTTTCCATTACCAGGACCTTGTAATTAAAGGATTTATACTAATAGCAAATTTATCATAATTCCTGTTGGCTATCAAGTCCTTGACAGGTTATTTCCATCCAGTGCAATGTTTCATTTAAAGCCTCAGGTTAGTGGAGTGTGTTTGCATTAACATCCAAACCCTCCATGTGTGCACACACACACACACACACACACACACACACACACACACACACACACACACACACACACACACACACACACACACACACACACACACACACACATTATTAGTGCCCACAATATCATAGCAAACACTTGACACATGACACAGAGGCACATTCACATGCTAATGGAGACACACACACACTCATATGCTTCACTCTGCACATCATTACAGCAGCCCGGCTTTGCTCCAGAAGGAAGCTTCATTTGACAAAAGTCTCTGTGAATAAAAAAGAGTCTGCAGGCTTTGATCATCAGGCAGGATGAAATAAAATCCCTCCACAAACAGACCGTCAGTCTGCCGCGGTGGTTTCTTATAGAAGATGAGGAAAGGAGGGTTTGAAAGAGGATGGTTCTTATTAAATATGCATATTGATACGTTATATTCTACTGAACACATTGTTTCTCTTTAATTGAATCTCACTGTCAGATGTAGTGAAAATGTCAAATGTTCAGTTTTGTAAAAGCATCGAGTGCATCGGTCCTCACAAACCAAGCTCTCCTGGCTGTCTGCAGGTAACAGTCAGTCAGGGACCAGCTGAAGGACACTTCTGCTGAAGGACACATCTGCTGAAGGACACATCTGCTGAAGGACACTTCTGCTGGTGACATGGTTACCAGCACAGCGGTTTGGACCAGTGTCTTTACCCAGAACATCTGGGGCCTCAGCATGTTTTTTAGAACCAAAGGTTGGACTCAGCAGGAGAACTATGAATGTGTATGCTCTTTGGGCTGGAATGTCTTGCTACTGGTTTAATCAAGCAATTTAGGTCACACAAAATTAACCAACCCTCACCAAACCAAATGAAGCAAAATCAAAGACTAACCCAGACTAACCTAAACCATACCAACCCTCACCAAACCAACTAAAGTAAAATAAAAGACTAACCAGACTAACCTAAACCATACCAACCCTCACCAAACCAACTAAAGTAAAATAAAAGACTAACCAGACTAACCTAAACCATACCAACCCTCACCAGACCAACTCAAGGTCAAAGTGATCTAGATTAAGTCAAACCACAGTCCCGTTGAGCAGAAAGTACTGCTGAGTACTCCGTCTATGTCATTGCAGTACTCACAAGCGATGATGTTGCCATAGCGATTCTTGTTGCGGTTCTCGTCCTTCTTGGCCGTTTCCCAGGGTGCCGTCTGTCCCTCCGCCAGGGCCTGAACATACACACATGTACACACAATGATAGTTTCATACTGAGGTATGAACCAAACATTCATGCACATATGGCCCGATGGCCTGACCTCGTGCACGGACACATGGGCAGACAGAAGTTAAAACAGGAACATGAATGTTAATGAAGCCATCTGGGGCCGTGAGGGGTTCCTATAAAACAGAAGATGGCCAAGCTTCCAGGCAGGCACATGTGATTCTACTTATAGAAGGTAAAAGAAACCTTACTGAAGGTCCAACTTGTTAGACCTTCCATCCAGCATGAGAACACACTCTGACGTTATGGCAAATATTATGATGGCAGGAATCCCAGATTCATCAAAGCCAATCAGGTGAGTTTATCCTTTGGACAGGTGACTGGATGTCAGCTGATCTGGGACACTCTGCTGACACACACACACACACACACACACACACACACACACACACACACACACACACACACACACACACACACACTATACTATACAAATGCACTGTGTCAGAAAAACAGACACCTAAACTTATCGCTCCATCAAGCAGAAAATTGATTCCTTTTAAGTGGCATATGGGCTTGAGTGTGTTTTTGTGTGTGTGTGTGTGTGTGTGTGTGTGTGTGTGTGTGTGTGTGTGTGTGTGTGTGTGTGTGTGTGTTTCTGTGTGTGTGCGTGTGTGTGTGTGTGTGTGTGTGTTTCTGTGTGTGTGTGTGTGTGTGTGTGTTTTTGTGTGTGTGTGTGTGTGTGTGTTTCTGTGTGTGTGTGTGTGTGTGTGTGTGTGTGTGTGTGTGTGTGTGTGTGTGTGTGTTTTGTGTGTGTGTGTGTGTGTGTGTGTTTGTGTGTGTGTGTGTGTGTGTGTGTGTGTGTGTGTGTGTGTGTGTGTGTGTGTGTGTGTGTGTGTTTCTGTGTGTGTGTGTGTGTGTTTCTCTGTGTGTGTGTGTGTGTGTGTGTGTGTGTGTGTGTGTTTCTGTGTGTGTGTGTGTGTGTGTGTGTGTGTGTGTGTGTGTGTGTGTGTGTGTGTGTGTGTGTGTGTGTGTGTGTGTGTGTGTGTGAGTGTGTGGTGTGTGTGTGTGTGTGTGTGTGTGTGTGTGTGTGTGTGTGTGTGTGTGTGTGTGTGTGTGTGTGTGTGTGATGTGTGTGTGTGTGTGTGTGTGTGTGTGTGTGTGATGGTGTGTGTGTGTGTGTGATGGTGTTCAGTTGCATAAGATGTGCGTTGGCTGAACCTGAAATAAAAAGAATGAATAGTCCTGATAAAACTCCTGGTCTGTCCTCTCTGTGGTGTTTCATGGATTATTAAGGGTCTAAATTAAACTATAAATACAGATCGGTGGACAGACGAAGACAAACACACACATCATGTTGAGCCGGCGGGTTAGGATGCTTTACTTCCTGCAATCGTTGATGAACTAAAATAAATCTATTTAAAAACTCTTAACCAGATTGAAACGTGGAATTAGTCCTTTGATTGTTTGACACAAGAAATGTGTTTAAAAAAAACAAGCTTCACAGAATGTTATCTGAAGTAACTGTAATATTCAATTCATTTTACTGACGGAGAAACAACTGCATTTTGGTTTGTTTGTTCAGTCCTGTCTATATGTTAAAATTCATGCAAAAGCAGTGTGGTGTTCTAAAAGTGCAGACAAAAGTAAAGTACGGACATTAAAGAAACTGATGTTTGTGTCCAGCAGGAGACGTCTTAACATCGGTGTCCATATACCATTATGGCTTTTAAACTCTAACACAAGTGAGCTGAGCAACAACTAAACCTCAGAAAGAGCTTTTGATGGCCTAAACTCACGTGATGAAAAAGCTTAAAGGGATGATGTAACGCCAGACAACCTTCTGATTCCATCACACACATTCATAAAATACCATTTGAATCAGAACAAATGGACGTTCCATTTTTCCTTATGTGTAACATCGTTAAACAACCAGCATTGTTACTTTAAAGGTGAATAAACAGGACGCAGTAGTTAACCTGAACAAGCAGGAGGTGTAACCCCAGTGGGGAGCGGCATGCTGGCTGCTGTTGGTGTTAATGGTGTTAATGGGGTTAATGGGCTTCAACGCCGGAGGTCACATCACACACAGACAGGGACATGAAGACACCATATGGAGTGTGGTGGGAGACACACACACACACACACACACACACACACACACACACACACACACACACACACACACACACACACACACACACACACACACACACACACACACACACACACACAAACTGCTCATGGACATTACTGTAAAAGCATTTCAACACAGACATCCATTCATCCAAACACCCTTTAATAAGCCGGGACAGGACAGAGCGTTAGAATATATATGTATAGGTTTTATGATGTGTGTTTGTTTTTCTGTGCGTCTCTCTTCATTAACTCTCAGTAACAGGTGACACTTTTAATAAAGCTCTGTAATAAAGAGAATAAATCACATTTACTCTCTCCTGAAACATATCAGCGGGTTAAACCAAAATGACAAGAAGCAAATGAAAATATAATGTACGGCAGCACGGAGGGACAATTTTAACCACAGATGGTTGGTAATACAGAATATTAACTTTAGACAGAGAAGCAGACTCGTCCCTGTGTCCATTTGAAGACAAAGCAAATGAAGGAAGAATAAAGAGAAGACAGAAGGAAGAAGACCACTTTTAAGAGCAGGCTTAAGACCTTCCTTTTTGATAGCGCTTATAGTTAGGGCTGGTTCAGGTTCGCCTTGGTCCAGCCCCTAGATATGCTGCTATATGCCTAGACAGCCGGGGGACTACCTAGGATACGCTGAGCTCCTCTCTCCTCTTCTCTCCCTCCTTCTTTATGTATTAATCTCCTATTTATGCACATTACTGATTTTGCTTCTTCCCCGGAGTTCTTGTGCTTTCTCGCCTCGCAGGTTCCCAGGAATCGGGGTTATATTTGGACTGTCATCGTGCCACCTACTGAGGCCCTGCTGACACCCACTACTACTACCACTATCATTATTAGTCACATTACTATTATTATTGCCTGTACTATTACGCTTATTGACTTGCTTCTACCCTGGAGTCTTTGTGCTTTCTCGCTTCGCAGGCTTCTATAAATCGTGGCTGTACCTGGACCGTGGTCGTGCATCCTGCTACGGCCCTGCTGACACCGACTGCTACCACCATTATTATTACTAGTCACATTACTATTACTATTACCTGTACCATTAAGCATTTTAGCTTTACTTCCACCCTGAAGCCCTTTTTGCTTTCTCGCTCTGCAGGTTTCCATGAATCGTTGTGGTACCTGGACCGTAGTCGTGCCTCCTGCTGTGAGCCGACTGACACCCACTGCTACTTCCATTATTATTATTAATCACATTACTATCCCTATTTTCATAATTATAATTCTACTATAATAATTGCTGCTGTTATTATAAGTAGTCTTAATTGTTTTTTCCTTGGTTACTCTGCTTACTACTCTTATTATATGAATCATTTATGTCATATACATTGAATGTGTTAGGGTTAGGGTTATGCTGTTCATTCTGGTCACATCACATCTATTGCATTCTGTCCATCCTGGAGAAGGATCCCTCCTCTGTCGCTCTCCCAGAAGTTTCTTCCTTTTTTCTCCCTGTTAAAGGGTTTTATAGGGGAGTTTTTCCTGTGCAGAGGATGATGTGGAGGGATGTGAGGGTGTAAGGACAGAGGATGTGAGGGTCTAAGGACAGAGGATGTGAGGGTCTAAGGACAGAGGATGTGAGGGTCTAAGGACAGAGGAGGTGAGGGTCTAAGGACAGAGGATGTGAGGGTCTAAGGACAGAGGAGGTGAGGGTATAAGGATGTGACAGGGTGAGGGTGTAAGGACAGAGGAGGTGAGGGAAGGACAGAGGATGTCGCATGTGTACAGATTGTAAAGCCCTCTGAGGCAAATTTGTAATTTGTGATTCTGGACTATACAAAATAAACTGAATTGAATTGAATTAGAAGACTTTGGTAGGGCGTAAAATGAATGAAAGCGAGGGAATGAAGGAAAAAGATCCCATGGTAGAGCGCCCATGACAAAGAATGATTATGAAAATGTGTGTTCATGATAAACTGCTCTAAACAAACTGCCCTGCAGAGATGAAAAGACATGGAAAGAGAGCAGAGGGGTGAAGACGGATAAAGACAGAAACATGGGATGAAGGGATCAAGAAACAGGAAAAGATGGAGAGAGTAAGAAATACAACATGTGTGAAACGAAGCATTGACCAAATAAAAGGAAGATTTAAGCAAAGAGGGCCGTGGTAGTTGATGAAAGAGACACTGACTCTGGTGATGTTATGAACCACGAAACACAGAAAGTAAGAGGAGGAACTGGGGAAAACAGAAAGTTTGTTTTACTGATCATGAATACTGATGTGCTAAAGAGTTAATCATTCATAAGAGTCTTCCATCCTTATGAACCAAATCCAATCCTACAACCTCTCTCATTGACACAAATACACAAAAACACATCCACAGGCTGCACAACTGGAGAGAGACGACGGTGAAGGACGCATGGACGGCGTCCGCAGAATAAAGCTGGAGATGCAAACAGCATCCATTTATTTTATTTTCAAATCATGTATTGAATCGCTACCAAAAAATGGATCAGCTGTGCTTCATGAAAAACTAAAATATTCCTCTACAGGAAAAAATATCAATACTCTTAAATATTTGACTGATTTGTGACAAAACCAAAGAGCCAATCACCTCTCAGCTGTGGAGGTCGTTCCAGATTCGTTCTGTTGACTCTAATGGTCTTTTAGAGTCGCTGCATTTAAAAGACCTTTTCAAACCTGCTTCTGATTTTTACACCTTCTATAAGACATAAGACATATTATCTGAGAGCTGTAGCTGCAGGCCTCTGGCCTAATGTTTACCTATTCATTGTGTGTGTGTGTGTGTGTGTGTGTGTGTGTGTGTGTGTGTGTGTGTGTGTGTGTGTGTGTGTGTGTGTGTGTGTGTGTGTGTGTGTGTGTGTGTGTGTGTAATCACCTCGTACTCCTCTTTGAAACCATAGCCCTGCCCACACTTCATCTGGGTGATGTGTTGGAGGAGGTCTGCCACTCGAATAGCCGGCTGAAACTGTCCGGCCTGAAACTGACCTGCAGGAACAGAAACATTTCACAGAGACAGAGACAGAAGGAGAGGAATATAGAAACCAGAGGACAGAGACAGAGACAGAAGGAGAGGAATATAGAAACCAGAGGACAGAGACAGAGACAGAAGGAATATAGAAACCAGAGGACAGAGACAGAGACAGAAGGAATATAGAAACCAGAGGACAGAGACAGAGACAGAAGGAATATAGAAACCAGAGGACAGAGACAGAGACAGAAGGACAGAGACAGAAGGAATATAGAAACCAGAGGACAGAGACAGAGACAGAAGGAATATAGAAACCAGAGGACAGAGACATCCAGAGGACAGAGACAGAGAAGTATATTAAACATCTACTCTATCATTCAACCAGCTAACGTAGTATATGTTAATAAGCAAATGGACTTATCCTCATACAGCTGGCTAGCTGTCCAACCAGCTAACTAACCATCTGACTGGCTAACTGACTAACCTGCTAACTAACTAGCTGACTGGCTAGCTGACTAACCAGCCAACTAACTAGCTGACTGGCTAACCTGCTAACTAACCATCTGACTGGCTAACTGACTAACCTGCTAACTAACCATCTGACTGGCTAACTGACTAACCTGCTAACTAACTGACTGGCTAACTAACTAACCATCTGACTGGCTAACTGACTAACCTGCTAACTAACTAGCTGACTGGCTAGCTGACTAACCTGCTAACTAACCATCTGACTGGCTAACTGACTAACCAGCTAACTAACCATCTGACTGGCTAACTGACTAACCTGCTAACTAACTAGCTGACTGGCTAGCTGACTAACCAGCTAACTAACCATCTGACTGGCTAACTGACTAACCTGCTAACTAACCATCTGACTGGCTAACTGACTAACCAGCTAACTAACTCGCTAGCTGATTAACCAGCTAACTAACTAACTAGCTGACTGGCTAGCAGACTAACCAGCTAACTAACTAACTAGCTGACGGAGCTACAGCTAGCTGGGTTGGTGCACATACCGCTCTGGTAGGAGAGCTCCACAGACTCACAGCCTCCATAGGGGAAACTCTGCAGGGTCAGAGAGGGCTGGGCGAGCGAGGGCTGGCTGCTGTCTGTTAATGGAGAGAGAGAGAGAGAGAGAGAGAGAGGATGTGTTACCATGACAACAGACCTCCTGTCTATGACAACCCCCACCCACCCCTCCACACACACACTCAGCAAGTGCACCGCACACACACTGTGGACTGTATGGACTCACATGGTCAGTTAACGAGTCACTTAACTCCCTGAGCCCTGATTGGTGGGCGTGGCCTAAAACCAGGTAACTGGAATATCTCTCGTCTAATTAGGGAAGAAGTGTGCTTTATTAGTCAGGGGGCAGATGAAAGGTTCAGGGGGCAGGAGGACTGATGGAGGACTGATGGAGGACTGATGGAGGACTGATGGAGGACTGATGGAGGACTGATGGAGGACTGATGGAGGACTGATGGAGGACTGATAGAGGACTGATGGAGGACTGATGGAGGACTGATAGAGGACTGATGGAGGACTGATAGAGGACTGATGGACTGATGGAGGACTGATGGAGGACTGATGGAGGACTGATAGAGGACTGATGGAGGACTGATAGAGGACTGATGGAGGACTGATGAGGACTGATGGAGGATGGAGGACTGATGGAGGACTGATGGAGGACTGATGAGGACTGATGGAGGACTGATGGAGGACTGATGAGGACTGATGACTGATGGAGGACTGATGGAGGACTGATGGAGGACTGATGGAGGACTGATGGAGGACTGATGGAGGACTGATGGAGGACTGATGGAGGACTGATGGAGGACTGATGGAGGACTGATGGAGGACTGATGAGGACTGATGGGACTGATGAGGACTGATAGAGGACTGATGGAGGACTGATGGAGGACTGATAGAGGACTGATGGAGGACTGATGGAGGACTGATGGAGACTGATGGAGGACTGATGATGATGGAGGACTGATGGACTGATGGAGGACTGATGGAGGACTGATGGAGGACTGATAGAGGACTGATGGAGGACTGATAGAGGACTGATGGAGGACTGATGGACTGATAGAGGACTGATGGAGGACTGATGGAGGACTGATGGAGGACTGATGGAGGACTGATGGAGGACTGATGGAGGACTGATGGAGGACTGATGGAGGACTGATAGAGGACTGATGGAGGACTGATAGAGGACTGATGGACTGATGGAGGACTGATGGAGGACTGATGGAGGACTGATGGAGGACTGATAGAGGACTGATGGACTGATGGAGGACTGATGGAGGACTGATGGAGGACTGATAGAGGACTGATGGAGGACTGATGGAGGACTGATAGAGGACTGATGGACTGATGGAGGACTGATGGAGGACTGATGGAGGACTGATAGAGGACTGATGGAGGACTGATGACTGATGGAGGACTGATGGAGGACTGATGGAGGACTGATGGAGGACTGATGGAGGACTGATGGAGGACTGATGGAGGACTGATGGAGGACTGATAGAGGACTGATGGAGGACTGATGGAGGACTGATAGAGGACTGATGGACTGATGGAGGACTGATGGAGGACTGATGGAGGACTGATAGAGGACTGATGGAGGACTGATAGAGGACTGATGGAGGACTGATGGAGGACTGATGGAGGACTGATGGAGGACTGATGGAGGACTGATGGAGGACTGATAGAGGACTGATGGAGGACTGATGGAGGACTGATAGAGGACTGATGGGACTGATGACTGATGAGAGAGGAGAAGAAGAGAGCAGAGAGGGATGCTGGTTGGTGGAGACACGGACTCAAGTTGTGAGAGGTCACAGGTGTGTGTTTGAATTCATATATACCTGTGTGTGTGTGTGTGTGTGTGTGTGTGTGTGTGTGTGTGTGTGTGTGTGTGTGTGTGTGTGTGTGTGTGTGTGTGTGTGTGTGTGTGTGAAGTCACACCAAGGTCAAATATGCATTAAGCGAGGCATGAAATGGAGTCATAGCAGCAGCTCCACTACACTGACTGTGATGAAGACATCTCAATGCTAATGGGAGATTTATTGACCCCACAGTCACAAGAGAGAGTGTGTGTGTGTGTGTGTGTGTGTGTGTGTGTGTGTGTGTGTGTGTGTGTGTGTGTGTGTGTGTGTGTGTGTGTGTGTGTGTGTGTGTGTGTGTGTGTTACTGCAGTCCTTCATGTTGGCCGTGTGCTCTACATAACGTTCAACCAGCTGCCTCTCTTCAGTAAACGATGACTTTCACTCAGAGTGTGTTTCTACGTTCTCCTCCTGTCAGAGGTCAGATGTTCTGATGAAGGTCACCTTCATACATGATTGTTTTGATGTTTGAGGACCTTTTTTAATGTATATTGCTGTGTAAGCAATAGTACTGGAAACAATGTGAGAGATAACTGATAATAACTGAGAGAACTTAGAAACTGAATTATATACAATCTAACCGTAACCCTCAACTAGAAGTGAGTAGCTTTTGTACAATTCATCAAATACATCTCCTCAGCATTACTGTTAAACCAAATCATCATGGTTTAAACAAACAGCTGCTATGGATGACAATAACAAAGTAAAGGAATAACAAATAAGAATAGATAATACATAATAATAATACAGTTTATTCTGGCTTCAGGATGGCTGAACTCATATTCCTGTGCCGTTCTGAGGCGTTGTTGAATGAGCTCGGTCTGCAGCCATTTATCTCGTAAACTTTGCTTTGATGGAGCTTCTACTAAATGAAGATGAACTTGACGTTTTTCAAAAGAGATAACTGACACTGAAATGTTAACCAAAGTCTTTCCTTGGCCTCTTTTACAAGGCGATGGAGTCGTGTAGCAAACTGAAGGAGGAACGTGGAAATCAACGTGGTAATCATTTGACTCAATGTGTCCATTTTATGTATATATATGTACTATAAATAGGTATGTACTATAAATAGGCTCTGTATGCAACTAGAACAGCTTTAAAAATGAATTACTGTTTTATGCAACTCAAGTGCATCTCTGCATCTCTGTCTCTGTCTTCAAGCTTTTTCCAGACATAGGGATGAGGAGGGATGGAACAATATCAAGAGCAAAGAGGAAGGATGAAGGTTAGCGTGAGGCAGGAGGAGAGAAACACAAAGGGGAGGATGAAGGTTAACATGAGGGAGGAGGAGAGAAACACACAAAGGGAGGGTCAACATTAAGGAACAAACGTAAAAAACATCTTGTTCTTAATTATTTAGTAGTGTGCTGACTTTG
>NC_072465.1:30992661-31010161 GCF_027596085.1 Anoplopoma fimbria | reverse complement strand
TATAAAAAGGTGTCTCATTACCAAGGTGTCACACAAGAAACATCTCATGATGGGTAAAAGCAAAGAGCTCTCTCAAGACCTTCACAACCTTATTGTTGCAGAACATACTGATGGCATTGGTTACAGAAGGATTTCTAAACTTCTGAATGTTCCAGTGAGCACTGTTGGGGCCATAATCCGGAAGTGGAAAGAACATCATTTCACCACAAACTGGCCACGACCAGGTGCTCCTCGCAAGGTTTCTGACAGAGGAGTGAAAAGAATTATCAGAAGAGTTGTCCAAGAGCCAAGGACCACTAGTGGAGAGCTTCAGAAAGACCTGGAATCAGCAGGTACAATTGTTTCAAAGAAAACAATAAGTAATGCATCAACCGCCGTGGCATTTACACAAGCCTGTGAAATACTGGGAGAATATAGTCTGGTCAGATGAGACCAACATGGAACTCTTTGGATGCCATAATACACACCATGTTTGGAGGTCAAATGGCACTGCACATCACCCCAAAAACACCAGACCAACAGTGAAGTTTGGAGGTGGAACATCATGGTGTGGGGCTGTTTTTCAGCATACAGCACTGGCAAACTTCATATTACATTACATTACATTACAGTCATTTAGCAGACGCTTTTATCCAAAGCGACTTACAATAAGTGTATTCAACATAGGTATTCAAGAGAACTACTAGTCACCAGAAGTCATCAGTGCATCTCCTTTCTTAAACAAGCTTCTAAAAGCATAAACCAGAGCAAAAGTATAGTGCAGAAGCAAATTACTACGAAAACAATAAGTGCTACAAACTAATACGAATGCAATAAGTGCTACGAGGAAGGCTCAGGGTAGTACTTCTTTATCAGGTAGTACTTCTTTATCAGGTAGTACTTCTTTATCAGGTAGTACTTCTTTATCAGGTAGTACTTCTTTATCAGGTAGTACTTCTTTATCAGGTAGTACTTCTGTATCAGGTAGTACTTCTTTATCAGGGTAGTACTTCTTGAAGAGGTGAGTTTAAAGATGGGCAGCGACTCTGCTGTCCTGAGGTCAGTGGGGAGTTCATTCCTCCACTGTGGGGTCAGGACAGAAAAGAGCTGTGACCGGGTGGATCGGCCGCAGAGACCTCTGAGCGACGGGGCAACCAATCGCCCCGAGGCAGCAGAGCGAAGTGGTCGGGCAGGGGTGTAGGGCTTCATGGCCTGGAGATAGGAAGGAGCTGTTCCTCTCACTGCCCTGTAGGCTAGCACCAGAGTCTGTAACTGGATGCTCTTACAGGGAGCCAGTGTAGAGAACGGAGAAGGGAGGTTGTGTGGGAGAACTTGGGTCATTGAACACCAGACGAGCTGCAGCTTTCTAGACGAGCTCCAGAGGTCTGATGGCCGACGCCGGGGCTCCGGCAAGTAGTGAGTTGCATATAATTGCATATAATTGAAGGAAGGATGAATGGAAAAATGTACCGAGACATTCTTGATAAAAATCTGCTGCCATCTAGCAGGATGATGAAGATGAAACGAGGGTGGACATTTCAGCAAGACAATGATCCCAAACACACAGCCAAGGAAACTCTCCATTGGTTTCAGAGAAAGAAAATAAAGCTGCTAGAATGGCCCAGCCAATCACCTGACCTGAATCCAATAGAAACTCTATGGAAAGAACTAAAGATCAGAGTTCATAGAAGAGGCCCACGGAACCTTCAAGATCTGAAGACTGTTTGTGTGGAAGAATGGGCCAAAATCACACCTGAGCAATGCATGCCACTAGTTTCTCCATACAGGAGGCGTCTTATAAGCTGTCATATACCAACAAAGGCTTCTGTACCAAGTATTAAATACATTTCATGTAAGTATGAGTGTTCAGTACTGTTTAAGAGTCATTCCATTTTAAGACATATAACTTAATTTCTGAACTTATTTGTATAATAGTATTTGTAGTGTATGTAAGAGAGTATAGTTGTATGCAAGAGATATAGTAGTGTATTAAGAGTATAGTAGTGTATGTAGAAAGTATATAGTGTATGTAAGAGAGTATAATAGTGTATGCAAGAGAGTATAGTAGTGTATGTAAGAGAGTATAGTAGTGTATGGAAGAGAGTATAGTAGTATGTGTAAGAGAGTATAGTAGTGTATGTAAGAGAGTATAATAGTATTTGTAAGAGAGTATAGTAGTGTATGTAAGAGAGTATAGTAGTGTATGCAAGAGAGTATAGTAGTGTAACAGAGAGTATAGTAGATGGAAGAGAGTATAGTAGTATGTGTAAGAGAGTTTGAATGAAACGGAAGTGAGTTTGAATGAAACGGAAGTGAGTTTGAATGAAACGGAAGTGAGTTTGAATGAAACGGGAGAGAGTCTGTGCTCATCTTGTATGCTTCTTATTTTTCGTTTTTTTTTACACCTGCCGTTTCTCTGCCCGTCCCCTCTCCGATGTCTTCCTGCTGATTTTTGTCCTCGGACTTATTTCCCTCATCCACTCCACTAGCAACACTGTCTGTCTGTTCGTCTGGTTTTTGAGTTCTTTTCTGTCCCTTTTTATTAAAAACCGGTCCATTTCGTATTTCAGCTGGCAAGCGGAGCGTGTGAGGGGAGCTTAGTAGCCCGCCTTTACATTTTGAGCGGTCACGTGTTGTAAACAATGCACGCTGGGTGCGATTTTGACAGGTTGACAATTCCCCTTTAGGGATCACCATTAAGGCTTAATACTTTTAATTTCTCCTTCATTATTTGGGTGAAGGGACAAGTATAATTCAGATGTTTGCGTTTTTGTAGTGCAATGTTGTACGTTTATGAAGCACATTTGAAAAAATGTATTGGCTGTGTTACCACATAGGAAGCTACCATGCGAGCCACCAATTATAGCTTGACGAGCCGCATGTGACTGTGAGCCGCATGCAATGAGTACGCTGCCATAGACACTAAAGCCAAAACCTTTCTCACATGCAGAGAGCCTACCAACTTGATGTCAGACTTTTTCAGCAGAGTGACCAAGTCCATGGTGGGAAATGTGGCGTCTCCTGATTTAGAGAGTCCCTGATGGAGCCGCATATGGACCAATGTGGGCCAGTGCCACCATGATTGACAGGCGGCCCACCCCATCAGAACCGAAATCAAACTTTCACTTCCGTTTCATTCAAACTCACGTCCGTTTTGGCTAAACTCACTTCCGTTTCATTCAAACTCACTTCCGATATTCAAACTATTAAAGTCCTTTTACATGTAAGTATGAGAGTGTATAGTCGTGTATGTGAGAGAGTTTAGTAGTGTATGTGAGAGAGAATAGTAGTGTATGTGAGAGAGTATAGTGGTGTATGTGAGAGAGTATATTAGTGTATGTGAGAGAGTATATAAGTGTATGTGAGAGAGTATAATAGTGTATGTGAGAGAGTATATTAGTGTATGTGAGAGAGTATATAAGTGTATGTGAGAGAGTATAATAGTGTATGTGAGAGAGTATAATAGTGTGTGTAAGACCAAGTATGAATTCTGTCCCAGGCGGCCCCTCATAAAAATCACACCTGAGCAATGCATGCCACTAGTTTCTCCATACAGGAGGCGTCTTGAAGCTGTCATCACTAACAAAGGCTTCTGTACCAAGTATTAAATACATTTCAGTAAGCGTGTTCAATACTTTTTCCCTGTCATTCCATTTTATTACATATAACTTAATTTCTGAACGTATTTGTTTGGTTTTCTTTGTATGTATGGATTACTTGGGTTGTTACCGACATCTGGTGAACATTTCATGTCAATAGCACCTTTAGAAATATATTTACTGAGAAAAATGGTGACGTGTTCAATACTTATTTTACCCGCTGTGTGTGTGTGTGTATATATATATATATATATATATATATATATATATATATATAAACATATATGGATGATAGATTGATGATAGATTGATGGATGGATGAGTTAAGAGTTGGAGAGAAAAGAAGAGATGATGTGGACAGTTACTGACGGATGGACTAACAGTTAGGAGTTGAAGAGAGAGGAAGAGGAAGGTGATGATTGGAAAGGCAGAATGAAATGAATAAAAGAAGAGCTGATAGAAGAACAGAGAGACGACTTGATGGAAGAAAGGAGATGACTGAGTATTAAAACAGATGATAGAAGGATGAGTGGATGATTCAAACATATGATCATATCTGTGTCTTTAAAGATGTGTTCTATTGTAAACCTCTTTTCTATTTTCCATGTTTTTGTTGAGGAAAGCAGATTGTTCTTCACAGTAACGACCAACATTTAGTTTTACATTTGCTCTTTCTGTCTTTGTGGAGAGAGCAGATGGTTCAACGAGGCGCTGATGTCACTCTGTGAAGATGTACGACAGAAAAGTTGTGCCGTTGCACAAATCGCTCAAGCGTTCACTTATGGCTGCTTCATTAATGTCAGCTGCTTCATCATTGATGTGCATCAAAAATAACCTGAGTAGACAGTCGTGTAGAGCACTTTCAGTACTGTACCCACCACTGGATAAACAAAACGAAATAATGTATTTTTTATTTTTATTTTTTTTTTAATTAAAATAAATAAATAATCTGGACATCAAAATGACCCACGTGAGGGGTGGTGGTGTAGGGGAGGGAGGAGGTGAGGGGGAGGTGAGGGGTGGTGAGGAGGTGACCAATATTGGGTTCGTTGGAGATGAGTCAGTCCTGATCAGAATCGATCACCGGCGATCGCAGCACAATGCATGCTGGGTAGATTTGTGTCCGACTTGATCCCGACTTGCTCTGACGTCATGAACACGTGTTCAACGATGACCTCAGAGAGGAGGCGGCTGCAGGTTTTAGAGCAGACTGCATTGCCCAGTGCATGATGGGAAATGCCTGGCTGTCTCCTGATCAGAGAGCTGATTGGCTCTTAGTTTTGGCAACAAGCACCACGTTTTGTAGAAAATTCTTATTTTCTGTGTAAATGTAAGATTTGACGCTAGATTGTTGGCTAGTGGACTCACGTTGTGCATGATGTGGCTGATAATAATAATAATAATTATTATCATAATATAGAAAGTTATTTATTTAGTATCTGTGAATAAAGACATTTATTGAGAAAGCCTAATTCCAACTTGATGTCAACATTTTTTCAGTCAGAGAACTGGAATGTGTGAAGTCCACAGATTAACGATGTGAAGCATCAGAAACCTTTAAAGGAGAGAACGATGTCACTGATGGACATCATAGAACCCAAACGTAGTCTATAAACTACAGGTAGCCTACAAACGTAACCAACAGGATGTAAACGTTTCAATGACTTCCTGTGTTTTCGTTGAAGGCTGAAAACTGTCAGTTTTTCTTCAGCGCCCCCTGCTGCTGCCGCTGCTCTCGTACACTTTCGAGGCGCAGTCAACGCCAACGAACATACTATCTCATAAAACACATCCACAAGTGTCACTGCAGCACTTTAACCTCTTTGTTTGCTTGTGTGTGTGTGTGTGTGTGTGTGTGTGTGTGTGTGTGTGTGTGTGTGTGTGTGTGTGTGTGTGTGTGTGTGTGTGTTGTGTGTGTGTGTGTGTGTGTGTGTGTGTGTGTGTGTGTGTACATTGTAAATGCCACACACACACACACACACACACACACACACATACACACAGGTACCAGCTGTTTCATTAGTATTATGGTCTGTTACATACAGAGAGAGCTCTGGATCTAAAGCTCAGAGGAACCATGAAGAAGAGAAGTGTTGTGACTCACCGATGGAGGTCGTGGCTGGAACCGGCTCTTTAGAGACTGAACACAGGATCCACATGAGACCGGGTCAGAACACAGGATCCACATGAGACCGGGTCAGAACACAGGATCCACATGAGACCGGGTCAGAAACAGAGGGGACAGAGACTCACATGTTAAAGTTCAGAACCAGATATCATCTCTCTACATGAACAACATGTCATCAGAACCACTGTAGTGTGAGGACGGGTACACTGGTAGAAGGAGCAGTACTTTGATCTCTTTCAGCCGTACTAAACTATCAATACATCTACTACTGCTACTGCTACTACTGCTACTACTACTGCTACTGCTACTACTACTACTACTGCTACTACTACTGCTACTGCTGCTACTGCTACTACTACTACTACTGCTACTACTGCTGCTACTACTACTACTACTGCTACTACTACTACTACTACTACTACTACTACTACTACTACTACTACTACTACTACTACTACTGCTACTACTACTACTACTACTACTACTACTACTACTACTACTGCTACTACTACTACTACTACTACTACTACTACTACTACTACTACTACTACTACTACTGCTACTACTACTACTACTACTACTACTACTACTACTACTACTACTACTACTACTACTACTACTACTACTACTACTACTACTACTACTACTACTACTACTACTACTACTACTACTACTACTACTACTACTACTACTACTACGACTACTACGACTACTACTACGACTACTACGACTACAGTAGTATCATCTGATCTACCTAAAAGGGCAAAAACAGTAATTTAAAGGGAACGTTTGTCCATCTGCTGCAGGAAACTACAGCTTCTACATCCATCCAATAATAACCTGAAGCATCTTCAAGACTGTGTGTGTGTGTGTGTGTGTGTGTGTGTGTGTGTGTGTGTGTGTGTGTGTGTGTGTGTGTGTGTGTGTGTGTGTACCTGAGTAGTAGGAATTCAGAAGGGACTTGCTCTGCAGTGTCTTGCTTCCCTGGACAGAAAAGGAGCAGGGAGAGGGAGCGGCTGTGGAGGAGGGGGGAGGAAGAGGGAGGAGGGAGGAGAGGAGAAAAGAAGGTGAGTAAGAGGACGAAGAAACAACAAACAAAGGGGAGAGGATGTAAGAATAGTGGAAAACAGGAGGTGATAGGATAGAAGAGAAATGGAGGGAGAGGCGAGGGGAGGAGAGGAAAGAAGAAAGGAGAGAAGAGAAGAGGAGAGGGAGGAATGGAGGCATAGGAGAGGAGAGAACGTGAGGCAGGAGAGGGAGGAGAGGGAGGAGAGAGAAAGTGAAAATAACAGGTAGGAGAATAGAGGAAAAAGGAAAAGCAGACGAGGAAGCAGGAGGCGAGGAGGAGAGAGAGGACATGGGAGGAAGGAGGTGAAACAAGCAGAGACAGAAAGTAGAGGACAGATTAGAACAAGAGGGAGAAGGAGAAACAAACAGTGAATCATCACACAACAAACAATAAAAGAAGAACAAAGAGATCAATGGTCCATATTGAACAGGAACAATCCAATAACTCTGATGGAACCATCAATGTTCTCTTATAGAATTCTGAAATACTAAAGTGTTTCTGTCTCAATGAGCAATAAATAAATATCAATAAATATTTGAATAATGAATATTGATCATTACAGAAGCCTTTGCTCCATTGTTTTCTGCTAAAGTCTGATTTACCCACAAAGGTAGATCGAATCTTCTCCTCTCTCCTCTCTCCTCTCTCCTCTCTCCCCCCGTCTCTTCATACCTATACATGTTCTCCTCCTCTGAGATGAAACCTTCTCTGGTCTCTGTATGCTAATGTTTCTCAAGAAGAAGCTTTTTTAAAACGAGTGAAGCTCTAAAACAAAAAGATTATTTAACAGCGAGGAGATCTGGTGACGAGGAGGAAGCAATAACACAAAAGGTTATTCGCCCTGAGACGGAGATATTATTCTCTCCTTCCTTGTGTCAGCATTTTTCTCTGTCTCATTAGGACTGAGCCTGGATCAGTGTGTGTGTGTGTGTGTGTGTGTGTGTGTGTGTGTGTGTGTGTGTGTGTGTGTGTGTGTGTGTGTGTGTGTGTGTGTGTGTGTCTTTTTCAAATGTTTATGTCCATATATGGTCTGATACATATTATGTCCATATATGAACTGATACATATTATGTCCATATATGAACTGATACATATTATGTCCATATATGAACTGATACATATTATGTCCATATATGAACTGATACATATTATGTCCATATATGAACTGATACATATTAGGCGAGGTGTAGTCACGTCTATATCGAAGCAAATAAATTAATCCTCCACTTATAAAATAAACATTCATCATATAGTTGGAAGAAAAAAACGTAATTAAAGAACCAAGTGAAGAAGAAGGAAGTTATTTTTCTTTCGTTGAAAACTCCCAAACAAACATTAAGGTCAAAGTAAAGTGAAGAAACTTCGTTATTCTACATCCAAGTCCAGATTAAAGTGTGAACAATGAACAACATGAAGCTTCGTCACAATCGCAGCTCGGACGGTTAGAGGAAGAGAACCGAGGGTAACAGGAAGAGAACCGGCAGTAAGAGGAAGAGAACCAGCAGTAAGAGGAGGAGAACCGGCAGTAAGAGGAAGAGAACCGGTAGTAAGAGGAAGAGAACCGACGTTTATAGGAAGAGAACCAGCAGTAAGAGGAAGAGAACCGACAGTAAAAGGAAGAGAACCGGCAGTAAGAGGAGGAGAACCGGCAGTAAGAGGATGAGAACCGGCGGTAAGAGGAAGAGAACCGACCGACAGTAAGATAGGAAGAGAACCGGCGGTAAGAGGAAGAGAACCGACGTTTATAGGAAGAGAACCAGCAGTAAGAGGAAGAGAACCGACAGTAAAAGGAAGAGAACCGGCAGTAAGAGGAAGAGAACCAGCAGTAAGAGGAGGAGAACCGGCAGTAAGAGGAAAAGAACCAGCAGTAAGAGGAGGAGAACCGGCAGTAAGAGGACGAGAACCGGCAGTAAGAGGAGGAGAACCGGCAGTAAGAGGATGAGAACCGGGAAATGAGAAAGAGGAAGAGAACCGGCGGTAAGAGGAAGAGAACCGACGTTTATAGGAAGAGAACCGACGTTTATAGGAAGAGAACCAGCAGTAAGAGGAAGAGAACCGACAGTAAAAGGAAGAGAACCGGCAGTAAGAGGAAAAGAACCAGCAGTAAGAGGAGGAGAACCGGCAGTAAGAGGAAGAGAACCGGTAGTAAGAGGACGAGAACCGGCAGTAAGAGGACGAGAACTGGCAGTAAGAGGAGGAGAACCGGCAGTAAGAGGATGAGAACCGGCAGTAAGAGGATGAGAACCGGCGGTAAGAGGAAGAGAACCGACGTTTATAGGAAGAGAACCAGCAGTAAGAGGAAGAGAACCGACAGTAAAAGGAAGAGAACCGGCAGTAAGAGGAGGAGAACCGGCAGTAAGAGGAAGAGAACCGGCAGTAAGAGGAAGAGAACCAGCAGTAAGAGGAGGAGAACCGGCAGTAAGAGGAAGAGAACCGGCAGTAAGAGGACGAGAACCGGCAGTAAGAGGAAGAGAACCGGCAGTAAGAGGAGGAGAACCGGCAGTAAGAGGATGAGAACCGGCGGTAAGAGGAAGAGAACCGACGGTAAGAGGAAGAGAACCAGCAGTAAGAGGAAGAGAACCGACAGTAAAAGGAAGAGAACCGGCAGTAAGAGGAAGAGAACCAGCAGTAAGAGGAGGAGAACCGGCAGTAAGAGGAAGAGAACCGGCGGTTAGAGGAAGAGAACCGGCAGTAACTGACTCTTTCTTAGAGTGCAGGTGAAGACACTGATGTTCAGGTGAATCATGTGTTTACGTGGGAAGAAGTTGAGGGAACAGGAAGTGACGACAGCGGCACAAAGTAAGATGGAGGCCGGTGAAGCAGCACCACATGCTGCTGACGGAGGTGAAGGAGGAACACATGCTGCTGACGGAGGTGAAGGAGCACCACATGCTGTGAAGGAGGAACACATGCTTCAGAACCAGACCAGAACCACAGGAGAACTTACTGAAGCCGTTGAGCTCCTGGTTGGAGGTGGAGAACGGGTCGTCTTTGTGCAGCGTGCTGACTTTAGTGGTGCTCTTCTCAGCCGTGGAGACCGGACCCATCTCCCTCTGCTGGGTGGAGCTGCTCGCCGTCTCCTTCTGCTTCTTCGCCAACTTCCTGTTGTGGTATGAACACACACACACACACACACACACAGGTATAGTTACACATGCAGCGGCCGACAATCACACGTGTTCAAAGAAACACACATCAGAGGAGGAGAAGTGGAGGAGACGATGATGTCAGAGGAGACGATGATGTCAGAGGAGACATTTTAACATAAAGTGACAGAAGACAGGAAATGACCTGGAATCAGTTCTGACGTTTTAAACTCAATGTTTACAAAGATCATTTCTAAATAATCTGTCCTGAATACCAAACATGAGTGAAATCTGAAGACATTCTTTGGAGGAGATGATTGGTGCTCAAACGGGTTCTAAGTGTTTGATGTTTAAGAACCGTTGCTTATTAAAATAAAGTAGTTATGGTCATAGTCTGGTTTCTTTGTCAGAAGTGTTTTAACCTCCAGCTCTGTGGCGTCTTGGTTTGAGATGGTGATGGATAAGATGAATTATCTTCTCTCCAACGTTTCACTTTTATATAAATATATAAATATATATATATATTTATATGTGTGTGAGTATCTGTATATTAACAGGATAACAGAGATATGCCGTAGACCTGTGAACCAGCAGACTGCAGAGGATGATGTCACTTCAGAGGACGGTGGGTTGAATTGTAAAATCCAAGAAAAGACAATAACCTTGCTGAGTTTTTCTCTGAATTCTATTTTTTTAAATATTATTTTTGATATAAACCTTCACTGACGTCTCACTGAAGTCTTAACCTAACCCTTCAGTGAGACGTCAGTGAAGAAGGTTTTCTAACCTAACCTAACCCTAAGATAACCCTAAACTAACCCTAACCGTAACCCTAACCGTAAACCTAACCGTAAACCTAACCCTAAACTAACCCTAAACTAACCCTAAACTAACCCTAACCCTAAGATAACCCTAAACTAACCCTAACCGTAACCCTAACCGTAACCCTAACCGTAAACCTAACCCTAAGATAACCCTAAACTAACCCTAAACTAACCCTAACCCTAAGATAACCCTAAACTAACCCTAAACTAACCCTAAACTAACCCTAAACTAACCCTAACCCTAACCTAACCCTAAGATAACCCTAAACTAACCCTAACCGTAAACCTAACCCTAACCCTAAGATAACCCTAAACTAACCCTAAACTAACCCTAAACTAACCCTAACCCTAAACTAACCCTAAACCTAACCCTAACCTAACCTAACCCTAACCCTAAACTAACCCTAACCCTAAGATAACCCTAAACTAACCCTAACCCTAAGATAACCCTAAACTAACCCTAACCGTAAACCTAACCCTAACCCTAAACTAACCCTAACCCTAAACTAACCCTAACCCTAAAATAACCCTAAACTAACCCTAACCCTAAACTAACCCTAAACTAACCCTAAACTAACCCTAAGATAACCCTAACCCTAAAATAACCCTAAGATAACCCTAAACTAACCATAAATCTAACCCTAACCCTAAACTAACCCTAACCCTAAACTAACCCTAACCCTAAAATAACCCTAACCCTAACCCTAAAATAACCCTAACCCTAACCCTAAACCTAAACTAACCCTAAACTAACCCTAAACCTAACCCTAACCCTAACCTAACCCTAACCTAACCCTAACCCTAAACTAACCCTAAGCCTAACTTTAACCCTTGTTTCTTTGTTTTCTGTCATCGTCTCCTTTTAATGTTTGTATTCCATAGAAACCCTCTCATTTCAGAATCTAGTGGTCTAACATGCAGACAGTCAGTGAAACAGGCTGTAAAGCCTCATTCTGCAGTGAAACAGGCTGTAAAGCCTCATTCTGCAGTGAAACAGGCTGTAAAGCCTCATTCTGCAGCAGACAGTCAGTGAAACAGGCTCAGTAAAACAGGCTGTCATTCTTCTGCAGCAGACAGTCAGTTAAACAGGCTGTAAAGCCTCATTCTGCAGCAGACAGTCAGTGAAACAGGCTGTAAAGCCTCATTCTGCAGCAGACAGTCAGTTAAACAGGCTGTAAAGCCTCATTCTGCAGCAGACAGTCAGTTAAACAGGCTGTAAAGCCTCATTCTGCAGCAGACAGTCAGTTAAACAGGCTGTAAAGCCTCATTCTGCAGCAGACAGTCAGTTAAACAGGCTGTAAAGCCTCATTCTGCAGCAGACAGTCAGTTAAACAGGCTGTAAAGCCTCATTCTGCAGCAGACAGTCAGTTAAACAGGCTGTAAAGCATCATTATGAAGCAGACAGCCAGTGAAACAGGCTGTAAAACATCCACCCAGACGTTCTGCAGAGCCAAAGGTGGTTTCAGTCTCACTGAAGGAACGTTGTAACTTTGGACCAAACATCCGTTTCAACATGTTAAAGCTTTGTGATGTGAAGGAGTTCTACATGTGTGACCCTCCATAAAACATGTGACATCACAACGAGGAGCGACATCATCTATGACGTACTCAGGGATTATTCTGTGACTTCCTCTCTTAGAGTGGACCAGTACACACTGGTTCTGTTGGAGCTGCTTTCAGCACTCGATGGAGAGACGGTCCAGCTCGGCCCACACAGTCAGAACAGAACACAGCGACCCAGTAACCGAGGCTCTCCCAGCGTGAGAAAGCAGAGCTGACTGTCTTTGCAAATGAACAACAGACACCCTCACTGACACCATCACTGACACCATCACACCATCACTGACACCATCACTGACACCATCACTGACACCCTCACTGACACCATCACTGACACCATCACTGACACCATCACTGACACCATCACACCATCACTGACACCCTCACTGACACCATCACTGACACCATCACACCCTCACTGACACCCTCACTGACACCATCACTGACACCCTCACTGACACCATCACTGACACCATCACTGACACCATCACTGACACCATCACTCACTCACTGACACCATCACTGACACCATCACTGACACCATCACTGACACCATCACTGACACCATCACTGACACCCTCACTGACACCATCACTGACACCATCACTGACACCATCACTGACACCATCACTGACACCATCACTGACACCATCACTGACACCATCACTGACACCATCACTGACACCATCACTGACACCATCACTGACACCCTCACTGACACCATCACTGACACCATCACTGACACCATCACTGACACCATCACACACCATCACTGACACCCTCACTGACACCATCACTGACACCCTCACTGACACCATCACTGACACCATCACTGACACCATCACTGACACCATCACTGACACCCTCACTGACACCATCACTGACACCATCACTGACACCCTCACTGACACCATCACTGACACCCTCACTGACACCATCACTGACACCCTCACTGACACCATCACTGACACCATCACTGACTGACACCATCACTGACACCATCACTGACACCATCACTGACACCCTCACTGACACCATCACTGACACCATCACTGACACCATCACTGACACCATCACTGACACCATCACTGACACCCACTGACACCCTCACTGACACCATCACTGACACCATCACTGACACCATCACTGACACCATTACTGACACGTGATTCAGAAAGAACCATTTTAAAATTCATCTGCAGTTAAGTCATAAATAAACAAAAACATCTCACACTTCTTTTTCAAAAGTCAACAGAAAAACCTCCAGAATCCACCGACACATTCTTCAACTCGTTGTGTGTGTGTGTGTGTGTGTGTGTGTGTGTGTGTGTGTGTGTGTGTGTGTGTGTGTGTGTGTGTGTTGTGTTTGGCTGTTGGTGCACACTACATGATGAGTGGGTGTGTTTCTCAGTGACCTATCACGAAGCCGCCTGCTCACATGTCTCTGAAAAGATCTCCGTCCTGCAGAGTCAATCAGAAACACAAATCAGAAATATGACTTTCCTTTAGCGCATTAATCACATCTTCACTACGATGACTCATCAACTGTCATGAACGAGGGTTGAGTAACTACAGAGTCACTGCGAGGAGAAGAGTGTGTACTCTAATGAAGAAGTTACACAACATGTTTTAAAGTCAAGTAAAGGACTAAAGGAACACAAACGCTGAATCAATAAAAATATCTGAAGAACGTTAACTTAAACATAAATCTTCAGAGAAAGTTCTCTTCTGTACTTTGAGACTTTAAACACAAAAAGCTATTCACTTTCAACTCAAAGATTTGTTCCAATTAAAACCATAACGAAGCTCATGTGATCAGTTTGAACTTTAACCAGATGTTATTCCAGACGTTTCAGTCCAGCTGAGCTTTGGTTTGTGTTCCACCACAGAGACGTCACGGGTCATCCAACACAACGCACTTCTTATGGACACACATCATTCATGCATGGGCCAGTGTGTGTGTGTGTGTGTGTGTGTGTGTGTGTGTGTGTGTGTGTGTGTGTGTGTGTGTGTGTGTGTGTGTGTGTGTGTGTGTGTGTGTGTGTGTGTGTGTGTGTGTGTGTGTGTGTGTGTGTGTGTGTGTGTGTGTGTGTGTGTGTGTGTGTGTGTGTGTGTGTGTGTGTGTGTGTGTGTGTGTGTGTGTGTGTGTGTGTGTGTGTGTGTGTGTGTGTGTGTGTGTGTGTGTGTGTGTGTGTGTGTGTGTGTGTGTGTGTGTGTGTGTGTGTGTGTGTGTGTGTGTGTGTGTGTGTGTGTGTGTGTGTGTCTTGGATCAAATGATGAGCTGCACTTTTACAAGCAATTCAGCCAAGAGACAGAGAAACGTGAAACCACAGAGAGCTGATGGATCCAGAGAGAGAAACAGATGAGACCTCCATCCATCAGCTCCACCCGTCTGCTCCACCCGTCTGCTCCACCCGTCTGCTCCAGAGGGTCCAATGACAGGACAACAACAGGAAGTGAGCCGGTAGAGACAGAAAGAACGGAGGAACAGCCCGGGTAAAGTTTCTCTCATAGTGATTTCCCTCCATCAGCCCTGATTCATCCTCCCCCTCATCCTCCCCCTCATCCTCACCCATTTACCGCTAAAGGAGCCTCCACACCTCCTCGGTGATTGGAGCTCAGAGTGGCCTTTTCCTGGAGGCACTCGGACTGAAAGTGGGCAGGAGGCGAGGAGGAGGAGGAAGAGGAGGAGGAGGAGAACAAAGAAAGGAAAGCCAAATGGGAAAGATGAAAAACTGGTGAGAGAATAAGAAATAAGAGGAGCAAAGAGAAAAGGTCGAGGGGAGTGAATGGAGGTAAAAAAAGGTAGGAAAGGGAAGGTGGTGAGGGAGGAAGGAGGTGACGAAGGCTGCAGGGAAGCAGGTCTAAAGTGATAAAAGAGAGGAAGAAGTGTTCTCTTTCTCCTCCCTCCTCTTCTCTACACCTCTACCTCTCACACATTCATCCCCTTAATGGACTAATTTAAATAACTAATTCATGTTGTCATAATATGAGCGGCAATAAGCGCAACATAATCCCTCTTTAATGAAAGTCACAGCGGCACTTCATTAAGCGCTGAAGTTACTCCGACCTCGCAGTCTGAGCCCTGCCCATCTGATGAGTCGGTGCTGAGCGATGTGAGGAGGATACGTTGGGTTTTTACTCTTCTGTTTGAGAGGAAACGTTGGACTGACAGACACCAGACTGATAAAAACGGTAACTAACGGTAACTAACGGTAACTAATGGTAACTAACGGTAACGAGAAGAACCTGGTTTTCAGTGTGAACTGTTGAATGATGAATGATTATCTAAGTGAGTGTCACACATGTACTGTAATGATTATATAAGTGAGTGTCACGACATGTACTGTAATGATTATATAAGTGAGTGTCACGACATGTACTGTAATGATTATATAAGTGAGTGTCATGTACTGTGTGTGTGTGTGTGTGTGTGTGTGTGTGTGTGTGTGTGTATGTGTTTGTGTGTGTGTGTGTGTGTGTGTGTGTGTGTGTGTGTGTGTGTGTGTGTGTGTGTGTGTGTGTGTGTGTGTGTGTGTGTGTGTGTGTGTGTGTGTGTGTGAGTGTGTGTGTGAGTGTGTGTGTGTCCAATAGAAATGCTCCGTCTCTTATAGTCGGTTTATGAATGTGAAGCAGGATGGTGATGAAAGTTACAATGACTAAGTTTGGGACTTTGTGGATACCGGAGACGTCTTCCTAACACAAGGTAGAGCTCTAAGAGTGGAGTCATTGCGGAGATTAATAGCATCATGTAAACGAGCTGTCGTGAGCTCAAACCATCAGTGTTCTTATCATTAAACACACCTTTCTCATATCTCTACTTGAATCTTTTCTCATATGGCTCACAACTCATCTTTGATTCAAATTTGAGTTTTAAAATGACTTCCTTTTCATAAAACAGATATTCAGGGGATTGTTTGATCTTGAAAAGCTGCTCAGAGTTAAGCCTAACTTCTCAGGGCCAGATCCAAGTACTATCTCTATAGAGACACAAGTACTATCTCTATAGAGACACAAGTACTATCTCTATAGAGACACAAGTACTATCTCTATAGAGACACAAGTACTATCTCTATAGAGACACAAGTACTATCTCTATAGAGACACAAGTACTATCTCTATAGAGACACAAGTACTATCTCTATAGAGACACAAGTACTATCTCTATAGAGACACAAGTACTATCTCTATAGAGACACAAGTACTATCTCTATAGAGACACAAGTACTATCTCTATAGAGACACAAGTACTATCTCTATAGAGACACAAGTACTATCTCTATAGAGACATCAGTACTATATATATCGTTTTTTTCAAGCTGCTGAAGGTGTTGATGCCTCTAGCTTTGGTACAGTGTGGGTTCTGTTGTATCACTACCATGAATTCATATTTCTTTAGAGTTCGTATTTATGTCAACCTGTCAAACGTCTCATTGTCCCTGCAGACTGCTGTGTGTCTCTGGCAGCTAATCCTCTAGACCTTTTAGGATGCAGAGGACGTTTTCTTTCTTTCTTTCACCACGAGGGAAAGATGTCTGTAGGGTGTGAATGTTCTGACAGAAACAATGTACTTCCTCAAATTCACTATGGATCCAAAATGAAACAAGTCAAACAAGACAACATCTGAACAGAAATCAAAAGCTTGTCACGAGGAACAAATTAGTTCTTCCTGACTTGAAATCTCTACTTACAGGTAATAAGAGTAGGAATAAGCATGTCTTCTGAAGCATGGTGAGGTGAGGCCGATGATGACAACAGAGCAAAACCCAGAAGAAGGACAAACACATTGGATTAGTTCATGGTTTAAATGGAAAATTATTTTTAAAACTTCTTATCCACCTGTCCCTCTAACTGCTGTGTCCTCATGTGAAGATGTGCTGCTGTCCATCAACTCTGTCTCTCTGAATTTGTTTCATTAAGTTTTTACATTCAGTTATTGATTCTCTAGTTATTAAGTTATCTTATCGTGTTGTTACTGATTGTCAAGGTATTGGACGACATTCACATTATTATCAGATCATCTATGGACGGTTTAACAGTCGTCTCTAGCGATGCCTGAAATACTCCACTGTAATGGTCAAGTCAATCAAACATATAACAGATAAAAAGGAGACCTATGGTTTGTAAAATGATCTTTTCTTCAAAGGAGACTGGCCTGTTGGTTAAAAAATAGACATCATATTCATTCACTGTTGTGCTCCATGTTGATGCTTTATCACACACTGTTGAGTAACAGTAGTGAAGATTGGTATTAA
>NC_072465.1:30967661-30987661 GCF_027596085.1 Anoplopoma fimbria | reverse complement strand
TATGTAATAAACTACAACATGTTGTCTATGTAATAAACTACAACATGTTGTCTATGTAATAAACTACAACATGTTGTCTATGTAATAAACTACAACATGTTGTCTATGTAATAAACTACAACATGTTGTCTATGTAATAAACTACAACATGTTGTCTATGTAATAAACTACAACATGTTGTCTATGTAATAAACTACAACATGTTGTCTATGTAATAAACTACAACATGTTGTCTATGTAATAAACTACAACATGTTGTCTATGTAATAAACTACAACATGTTGTCTATAAAACTACAACATAAAAACTACAACATGTTGTCTATGTAATAAACTACAACAACTACAACATGTTGTCTATGTAATAAACTACAACATGTTGTTGTCTATGTAATAAACTACAACATGTTGTCTATGTAATAAACTACAACATGTTGTCTATGTAATAAACTACAACATGTTGTCTATGTAATAAACTACAACATGTTGTCTATGTAATAAACTACAACATGTTGTCTATGTAATAAACTACAACATGTTGTCTATGTAATAAACTACAACATGTTGTCTATGTAATAAACTACAACATGTTGTCTTCATGTTGTCTATGTAATAAACTACAACATGTTGCTTCTGTAATAAACTACAACATGTTGTCTATGTAATAAACTACAACATGTTGTCTATGTAATAAACTACAACATGTTGTCTATGTAATAAACTACAACATGTTTCTACAACATGTTGTCTATGTAATAAACTACAACATGTTGTCTATGTAATAAACTACAACATGTTGTCATGGCTGTATGACACTGACAGTTGTAGTAGTTTTAAGAAATACGATGGTTCGTAGTTCTTGCGGTGTGTACACAATAAATATGAGTTTTATTAGAACTATGAAAAGTTCCTCCAGTCTGAAAACACCACTGAACTTAACTATTCATTCCAGTCCAAGGTTTTAGTTTAGAGCTCATCCAACTGTGAGGCTGCAGCTTTCTTCTTCACGTTCATTTAGTGTGAAATTCCCAGGTTTTATTTTTGTACTTTCTTTCATTGAACTCCATGGACACTTAACAAAGAAACCATGAACAGTAGAGTAACAGTCTATAGTGTAAAGACTGGGAGTGGACAGGGAGTGTGTCTTTGTACCTGAAGAAATCCTGTCATCAGTGATGAGAGTGACCTGGTTTGTTACAGCCAGTCAAACGGACTAGAGAGAAAACAGTGAATTCTCTCTTTACTAGCAGCATGTTGAGTTTATCTCCATTTAAATCCATTTTTAAATTGTTTTCTGTTTAGCAAAGTGACACATTTAGTTGTCCTGCCAATTCAGTTGGAGACACAAGCTCATTAACACTTTGACAGATTTCCATTCTTCTTTCAGAACAATAGGAATAACCTATTTACTAACGTATTCATTATGGTTTGATTGGAGGAAGAGGAAGAGTGACAGGATGTTTATGGGTCAAACATATCAGATGTAACCGTGAGATGTTTTAGGGATCGCAGAGGAGAGAGATTGGTAAACTGGAATGGATCGGCTGAATGCGGAAATCAATGGAATTGTGCAAAAGCATGATTGTGTGTGTGTGTGTGTGTGTGTGTGTGTGTGTGTGTGTGTGTGTGTGTGTGTGTGTGTGTGTGTGTGTGTGTGTGTGTGTGTGTGTGTGTGTGTGTGTGTGTGTTAGCATGTGATCATGCATTCCTTTGTCTAGCAGCATCAGTAGCCTGCAGAGGGCCTGTTGCTATTCAGATAACACCTCAGTGCCGATCTCGTCTGTTTCATGATTCATGCATCTTTCATCTCTTCTTTTTCTGTACTCGTCCTTTAACTCTTCATTTTGAGTTCTTGTGCTGCAGTATCTGGTCCCATTACAGTCCCTGCTAAGACGATATCTGGTACCATAACAGTCCCTGCTAAGACGATATCTGGTACCATTACAGTCCCTACTCAGACGATATCTGGTACCATAACAGTCCCTACTCAGACGATATCTGGTACCATAACAGTCCCTACTCAGACGATATCTGGTCCCATAACAGTCCCTACTCAGACGATATCTGGTCCCATAACAGTCCCTACTCAGACGATATCTGGTATATCCCTGGACGATATCTGGTACCATAACAGTCCCTACTCAGACGATATCTGGTACCATAACAGTCCCTACTCAGACGATATCTGGTACCATAACAGTCCCTACTCAGACGATATCTGGTACCATAACAGTCCCTGCTAAGACGATATCTGGTCCCATAACAGTCCCTACTCAGACGATATCTGGTACCATAACAGTCCGTGCTCAGAGGGAAACACTGTTCATGGTCCCAGGAGCTCCGGAGTTCACAGAGTTAAATCTGGCTGACTGGTCAAACACAAGTCCAGAAGCTGCTGAGACCTTTAGACAGGATCTAGTCCAACTCTGACAAATATATTTGTGGCCAGTATTAATATACAAATTAAAATATATTGTTATGTTCATTTCTGATTAGAGATAAAGTAAAGTGACTGAATATAAAAGAGAAAGTGAGGGAGTTCTTACACTTAGTTCCTGGACCTCCAACATTCAAAATGAAAATGTTTCTCTGTCTTCCAGCAGCTCATGTGAACAAGCAAGACATTGTCACACGTCACAGCACTGAGCTTCTAGATGTTACGCTCTTCTTATCTCTCTAGTGTCGGTGACGGCGTCTCAACATACGGTTGTTACACACATAGAGGCTTTTCAAAAGAAACTTCCTTCTTCACAGGAAGTTTAGGCTGAGGGAACAGGACCACTAGTTATGTTTAGGAAAAGAGGGGATTGATGTTAACGTGACTAAAGACACTAACGCCTGACGTGACTAGAGTCCTGTTGTGTTTGACCCGTCCAGTGTGGACTGTCTCACTGGTTAAACTGTGTCTGTCACCATACACACTGCATTAGTTAGACGGCGGGGAGCTCTGACCACGCTGCTTACTTTAGTCGTTTATCCATCCATCCATCTTCCGTAACCGCTTATCCAGTTAAGGGTTGCGGGGGTGCTGGAGCCGATCCCAGCTGTCAATGGGTGAAGGCAGGGTTCACCTGGACAGGGTTCACCTGGACAGGGTTCACCTGGACAGGGTTCACCTGGACAGGTCTCCAGTCTGTCACAGGGCTGACATATAGAGACAGACAACCACTCACACTCACATCCACACCTACGGGATATTTAGAGTCTTCAATGCACCTAAGCTGCATGTCTTTGGACTGTGGGAGGAAGCCGGAGAACCCGGAGAGAACCCACGCTGACACGGGGAGAACATGCAAACTCCACACAGAAGGTTGTCTGGCCCGGGAATTGAACCCCGGCCCCTCTTGCTGTGAGGCGACAGTGCTAACCACTACACCACCATGCAGCCCCTTTAGCCGTTTATAATTACTATTTAATCCAACATAAAGTGAAATCTTTTTTTACATCAGTTTAAGCCAGCAATGGAAAAACACACATACTGTAAATAACATTAAAACACTGCCTTGCTGACTTCAGCCTGCTTGTTAGAACCTTTTAAATACATTTTTCCACAGCATGCATCTTTAAGGCAGAATACAGCTAATGTTTGGGAGCAGATACCCAGCAGTAAAGGCCCTGCATTAGATTTCTGCCTCATACAGCCATATATATATATATATATATATATATATATACATACATACATACATACATACATACATACATACATACATACATACATATATATGTTCATTTGCTGGTCTGTCTCCATATCCTCATGCATGTGCTTTTTCTTTGATATCTATTTAGTTTATTTTTCTTTGAGCTATTAATCCCAGTTGACCTGCATATGAAAGCAGCATGAAAACTTCAAATCAAATCAAATCACAAAAGACGTCTGCAGGGTCAGACTTTTAGATTTTAAAGATGAAAGGAAATAGAGGTGAAACAAGTTGAAATAACATGTTTTTCCACCAATTTGCACTTCCAGAGATGATGCCACCTTTTCTCAATGACTTAGTGGAGGTGTAAGCATCACACAGAAAGCAGCCAGTGTTTATGGAGCTTTAGAAGCATGAATTATTCATCTTCCTATGAAGAGAGTATCTTCTGGTGCTGCTTGTTAGAGGCCTCGGGGCCACCTGGCTGTCGAAACATTGAATCCCCATTAAGACTTCAGCATTGGTTGGCGTTTTTCACTTGGACATGACATTATTAGCAACATCCCCTGGCTTTCTTTGGGAAATGAAGTCCATTTGGAACATGTGTAACGGCCTTCTAAAAGATTAATTGGACAGTTGTGCGTGCTCCTTTCCCGACAAAGTTTTTTGTCATGGAATAATTTATGGGCTTTGAAAGGCATGTAAAACACTTTGAATTTAAAAGAACACTGTTCTTGGTCCTGGACGTCTGGCTCAAGTGTGTGCAATGAAATATAAATGACCTGGATGATAAAGTCAACCTCCCACTGTCTGAATCTATTGGTCTGCACTGCTTCCATCAGCGGGTTTGATCTGTCCCAGTCTCTCATCAAAGACTCTTCACTTCCTCTCAGTATCAGCGTTCCTTCCATCCTTCTTTGTGTCTCCTCTCTGATACTTTCGGTATTTCCTTCCTTCCTCCTATCCTCTTCCTCACACCATGATGATTTGCTGCATGTCTTGTTTAGCTTTGACAGGTGCTCCATGACTCCATGGGACCTGAATGGGATCTTTAAGCCTGACTGACGTCTGTAAGCTACTGCTTCAATCCGTTCCTCCTCCTCTTCTTCTTCATCGTTGTTCCTTCTCCTCCTTCTCATACATCCACTGTGGTGGTGTTTGCCCTTTAATTGAACTTTATATGTATATTATGCCCTGTTAGCCTGGTTAGCATCTGATTAGCATATCTATTTGACCCCCGGGTCAACCAATGCTGCCTTTTTATATTTTTCACACCTCGTTTCTTCCTCCTCTCTTTTCCTTTTACCATCATCTTCCTCTTCCTCCCTCTAGCTTTCTTAGATTTTTATCCTCTTGGTGTTTGGGATAATCTCTGTTAGTCTTTGATTAGCATTGCCAACTGACCCCATGGCCTTTCTGCCTCCCCGTCCTCTTTAGCTCACTAGAGAGGGATGTCATTTTGTATGCAGAATAAGGAATCTGCCAGTTCCTCTCCCTTTATTACTATGTGTGCATGGACCTTTATGTTCCTCCTGACTATGTGGCTTTTAAAGCTCGTATGTGGTTTTATACACACAGATAGCGGCAGTGGTGTTGCATGCAGGGCCTGAGAAGAGATTCACTGTTGCTGCTTGAATGCATACTGTGTCTGGTCCTTCCTCCCTGCCCGAGACAAAGTCCTGTTTCTCTGGGACATGTGAGCATGGATATGCTTTGATATTGAGAACTGGATGCTGTGTCCCATAAAGATGAAATTCATGCTTTGATATTGAGAACTGGTTTTTTTTCTTCTTTTTTCCCTTCCTCCTGGTTTACTTCGTCTTTTCCCGGCCTTTTTGGTTCAAACCAGATCTAAAACTTGAACACTAGATGAAGACGACAATAACATGACTAAAGATTTGTTAGATAGAAAGTGACCTAAAAAAGCTCAGAATACAATGGCTAATAAATTGTACCTTGGACTAAAGTGTACTATGTGCTGACCACGTCAACGTCCACACCATGAAGAATACAAATGTCATTTTTAAATAAAGAAGAAACGTCTCCCGAGTACTGAACTTCTACTACTTTCAAGCTATTCAGTTTGCCCCTGAACTCTTTACATAGTCCTCGCTATGAGAAGTGTTGCTTTTACATCAAACATTAAAGTAATGCAGTTCAAAAGTCTTTCAGTTAGTAAGTTGCAGCGAGACAGAGGAAGGACATGCATGCTGAACGAGCTGATGGCTGCAGTTATTTCTGCTCTTCTCTGATTCCATAACTGTCTAAGCTTTCTGCTATTCGGTGTCATGGCTGTGGCTCTTCCTCTCCCTTGATTAAAAAAGCGACCTTGTCGAGTGTTAAATAGACACTTTGAAACACATTAAATCTCTTTGTAACATTAACACGTAGTAAAAGTCGGCATCCTTTCCTTTCAAAATAACGGCACATTTCAAGAGGATCAAACATGAATGAGCTGTTTCAGGTCCACACCAGCATCAAGTGATCCTCCTGTTGTGTCGATTAGTTTTTTTCCACATTAAAGAAAAGTCCTTCAACTTTGATTATTATTTCTCAGCAAGAAAGAAACTGTCTCACTCATAAGAAATGAAATGTGAGTCCTATTAAAAGAAAAGCTATCAGCTGTGTGTGAGCGACAGGATGAGAGGATGAGAGGATGAGAGGATGAGAGGATGAATGAAGTGATACAGAGAATCAGAGAACGTAGAGGAAAGCAGGTGATGGAGGCCAGTGTGCAAGTTAACAAGCACACAAGGCGGCCAAACCTTCTTCAGGGTTTAGATCTTTAGTGTGGGCTCCTCTTTTGATTTTGCCTTCGAGGGTTGGAGAGGATCAGGTACATCTCCACATTTAATACATTATCCTATTGCCTTCAGAAATAAATGCATGACCCCTAACCCTAACCCTGTGTAACCAGATAAATGCTGCTCTCTTAGAGGATTGACATTAAAACTATGTTTTAAATTCTGATTAATGTTCCTTATCAAACGTTCAACTGGTTTCAACTTAAGAGACATTACCTCTACCATCCATAAATGAGATTCATGTTCATATTCATTTCTACCTACATATATTCTATGAGGACACTTTAAACAAAAAGACAGAGTTAGTTGTTGATTATTAATATTGCCAAAATAAAGTTGGTTCAGATAGAAGCTCCCGACGGTGGTGTCTCTGGTTTAAGAGAACCACAGTTTTTATATTGATGATTTATCGTTATAATTATTATTATTATTATTACCTCAGTGTCCTGATGTGGTGCTCATTAAATACCTGCGTTTGAAGGTGAGGACGACGCCGAGGAGGATGATGATGAACATGAGGACGCCTGCGATCACTCCGGCCATTTTCACCGTGCTGTCCACCTGCTTCTCCGGCTCCATCGCATCCGAGTCCTGTGTGGACGCTCCTACACACACACACACACACACACACACACACACACACACACACACACACACACACACACACACACACACACACACACACACACACACACACACACATTTACAAAGTCACATCGGTGGGCAACCACATACATATAGCACAGAGCCGCACAGAACGGACCACACACAAACACACACACAGAGAAACACACACAGAAACATGCAGAAGACGTGGATAAACACTAACTCAAACATAAAGTGTGTTCCTCAAACAAACACAAACTGGACAAACATGATCCCAAGGTGAAGATACTCTCCTAATCCAAATGCAAAGAGTTAAACATCATGCAGGGGATGGAAACACTCAATAAATACATCATGTTTGTTTTGTGCCAAATCATTTTGGAACAAAATGGTTAAACTCATTTGAAGGGAACACTGGTTTCCATCGGGACACGGTCTCCTGGGTGAAAGTCTATGTTTGTTTGACCCGTCCACCTCCACCTTCACCCAGACTAAGCAGACCGTCGTACACACATCGCTGTGGGCGTCCAGTCATAACCTGGGTGGCTTTGGTTTAAAGCCCGGTGCGGAGCGAGCTGACTGAGAACAGGTTGATATTTGATGTTATAATGTTTTACTTATAGCGTATAGCTTTTTTGGTGAGAACATGAAAATGCAACTCTAATTCCTGTTTTTGTACAGAACGCTTGCCTTCTTTATATTAGAGCATAGGTCATCTGTATTTCCTACAAATGGACAGAGTGATGACTGAACTTTACCCTCCGTCCATCAGTTGAACAGAGACTGAAAATAAAAACTGCTGTTTGCTGACCATGGTTTCTCTTCTCTCATTACTTATTCTTATTAGTTTTGATTTCACTCTTTTTTTTGCTGCATTGTCTAGCACATGGATGTCTGTTATGGGTTAATAGGATGGGCCCTACAGAAGAGCATGCTGTAGATCAATGCCTGGATGGAGAACTTTAACAACACTAAAGGGAGCCGGAGATAACAGTTATTCATTTAGAGTTATACAGTGCATGAATGAAACGAATGCAACCTGTGACTTTAGCAACAGTTATCAACAAAATCTGCCCTCTGACACCTTCTTTTAAAGCAGCTAATATTTGCAGATGACATTTTGCAGTTACCACTGAAAGAGTGTAAAGTGTTCCTACGACACAAGCTCTGATCCAAGTGACACTTTCAACTCTGGATTGGACAGAAACAAAAAGCTGCTGCCCTCCGGGGAGGATGAATGAAAGCAAGGTCGCATAACGCAGAGATACAAACAGACATACCATCAAATAATGAATAGAAATAAATACATTTAAAAAGGCACAAAAAGAAAGAGGTACGAGAGCCAGATGGCTGAGATGAGATGAACTGTGAGGAGATAAACAGAAGAACGAGTGGTAGAGGGAGAATAAAATAAAATAAAAACCCTGACATGACATGAGAATAAAGATAATAAAGACTGGAAAGGAACCCTGCACATAAATGCACCTGTTCTCTCTCAGACATGCAGCAAGCAGCCTCTTGTTATAACCTTGATAGACAAAGACAGACGATTAATAGAGTAATACTGATGCGTGGGAGTTCGCTTTAATCCCCTGTCTCTCTCATCTTCGCCCCCTCTGCAATAACAACACAAGGTTGGCAGAGGAATCCACCGAGCTAACGGCTTAAGCAGCTAACCTTGGCACGCTGGGTAATATCTGCCGCAGCCCTCAATGTGGTGACGAGATGTTCCTTTAAAAACCCTGAACGCCTTCAATGACAACTATTCAGCGTCTTTGTAACAGCATCACGGACAGCATCCCCATCTGGAAGCTGTACCATCTCTGAAATAATATAGAGGATAAAATCCATCTGTCACTCTGCATCCTACGCTTGAATGCAGAAGATACGCAGCTTTTCTCTGTTTCCAATGGGAATGAGACATCAAATAGAAATGGGAATGGTGGAGTGAAGTATTAAGTGCTTTTTTGATAGTGCTGGATCTTTAGTGGAAAAACAGGATATTCATTTGATCCTGAATGTCTTCTGTCTACTTTAAAGAGTAAATGACCCGATACCTGGTCCACCACTGCGTCTCATCCAGAATCCGTAGCTTTACCTACAAAAAATATTGCACACTAAATTCATGTTCTCCCCTTAATCAATAAAGTATAATCATTATAATCTACTGAAATATTCAGCTTCAGTCCATTTTTGTTGGTATTCAGCTTCTTAAAAACGATATTTTCATTGCGTTCAAAAAACGGTTTACTCTTACGCCCAACAGACACAAACGGAGGCCACTGTATTAATGAGGCAGTCCGGCAGCAATCTAACAGCACCATAAATCACATTTACAAACTGTGAGAACAAAACATCTATTCAAAGCTTTATTTAAAAAAAAGAAAACCTCAATAGAAGCTGTGAATGTAAAGAGCCGGCCTTCAGTACGGCCCTGGTGGATTAATAACATGCTGTGGGACATTTTCAGCATCAGCTGCTGCTAAAACATTGAATATTTAGAATGTGTTTTTCTCCACACTCATTTACTCTCTGCCAGCCTGTGGCCCTGTAATCAGCAGAGGTGTAGAGAAGGTCCAACACATCAGAGCTTCATGAGAGCCTCGGTCCATCGTCCAGGACCCCAGAGGACACGTTTCTCTGCCGTCTCTGCCTTGATAATTACCCCACAGGTGTATTAACCCCCCCTCCACTAAGTGATCCACACTACCACCTGACACATTACGGTGTGACCCCATTGGTTCACACTTCACCGGCCCGCGTGCTGATTGGGTTCATGATGTTACAGTAAAGAACCCATCTGGCGACGGGTTGAGCTCCATTTAACACTTCAGCTCAGCCAATCAGGCCGACTGTAACAGGGTTCTGATTGGTGCAGACGAGAAGTGATGTAATGGGACTGCGTCCATGACAAGAGGGTGAAAGTTGAGATGGAGCAGATGGTCAAAGTGAAATAGGATTGAATGCGATGGTGCAAACACAATCTGGAGGACACGTGGCCTCGTTGATTATAGTGTCGCCTCTGTCAGCTCATATATGTAGAATGAATGGATCCACATGGCTGCCTTGCCACTGGAACCACAAGGTGTTGTGGGCACATATGGGGTCCATAAAAGAGGCAGAAGGAGCAGCAGAGGCCTCATACCTAAACATCATGTCTACAAGGTGAAGGTCTTCTCTCACTGGATTCGTTGGTCTAACAGCTCACAAAGGTCTCAGGAGCTTCACGCTACCTTCAGGTAGGATTCCAGAAGCTAAGCACACAGAGTTGTCACCATAGAGCAGAATGACAGGACTTAGAATGAGCATTCTTATTGTAATGTCTAAGTTAAATACAAATCTAAATCCCCTTACATGCTGTCTTCAGTTATATTCCTCACCACGTGGAGTAAAGAATGAGGACGATGAACAATCAACTCCTTTCACTTTAATTCCCTCTTCAATGTACTTTGAGACAAACATGAGAGATCATCGGAGAACTACAGCATGTTGGGAAATGTTGACTTCATTCTGGTTCATTTCTTTTCCCTCAGCAGTAACCGTGGTGTCATGGAGCTTCTGGTCTATTTCATAAAACATATATGTTCCTGTTATTAATCTCTGTTTAGAAGGTATGTTTGTGAACAGCTATTGCTTTACATTAATCCTAAACATTGAAGTATTGCGTTTAACATATGAATTTGATCCTTCTGTGTGATGAATGAGGAAGAGGAGAAGGATGGAAGCTTTGAAGAGTGTGTAAGTGTGCACTTGTGTAATATCCTTTTCATTTATACATTTCTCTCCACTTCTTTTTTCCTCCATTACGCCAACTGGGAGGGCATGATACAATTATCAGGCAGGAATTATGGGTAAAACCAGAGATATTAAAAACATAATCTCATCCAGATGGAGAGAAGATTGATTCTCCAACTCACTGCAGCCTGAACAATATGAAATGCTGCTTCTGTGTGTGTGTGTGTGTGTGTGTGTGTGTGTGTGTGTGTGTGTGTGTGTGTGTGTGTGTGTGTGTGTGTGTGTGTGTGTGTGTGTGTGTGTGTGTGTCTACAAATGAACGTTCTCCTTTGTTCTGTTGTATTTTATCTCCACCAGGAGGATCATATGATCGGCCACTTGTATGAGTGTGTTTGTTTGTTGGTGAGTGATTGTGCTCCTCCGTGTCCGTCCGTGGCTGATCTCTCATTGTTCAGCTGTAGCTTCATGTTCAGAACTCTTGGTTTCATTCTGAATGTCTACTGACTCCTCACTCACTGCTCTACACTAGGAGCCACTAGGGGGCGCTAGTGACAACACAGCTGAGGGCATCTATGACCCCCATCTGCTCTGTGGCAGGAGACACAGTGGGGGGGGGGGGCAACGTAATTATTAGCACACACTGGGGGTTAGCAAACTGTGGGCTGTGTTTATATTGATGTATATGTTTACGTTTATATGTATAAGTAAATGCATATATACACAAATATACATATATGTATATTCGTGTATATGTATATATGTATAAATATATATGTATTTGTGTTGCGTGATTCCCAGGTCATGTACTGTGTGTGTGTGTGTGTGTGTGTGTGTGTGTGTGTGTGTGTGTGTGTGTGTGTGTGTGTGTGTGTGTGTGTGTGTGTGTGTGTGTGTGTGTGTGTGTGTTTAGTTTGTGCAGGTTTAGTTTTCAGCCATTGTTTGTCAGCAGCTGCGGATGCTTCCTCTGTGGATTAGCGTTAGCTTGGCTGAGTGTGTCTAACAGGATTACTAATCTGAACTATGCTGCTGCAGCACTCTGTCTGTGTGTGTGTGTGTGTGTGTGTGTGTGTGTGTGTGTGTGTGTGTGTGTGTGTGTGTGTGTGTGTGTGTGTGTGTGTGTGTGAGAGTGTGCGTGTTTAAATGTGCAGATGATGATGACGGATTAACATCATCTTTAGTCTCCATAACTTAGTAAATAATGAACAATGCTGATGGCTGCCTCTCTCCCTGTTAACTACACACACACACACACATACACACACACACACACACACACCAGTTTCCATTAATGTTGGCTTTAATGTTCAGGTCGGCAGGACCCGGTTCACTGAGTACTTTGGAGCTTTTAGGACTAAACCACTTAAACGTTTCCTCATCTGGTCTCTGAGAGAGAATCATCATTTATTGGCAATATGAAATACTTCCTGTGGTGCTGAGCTAAGCGTGTTACTGCGTGTTACTGCGTGTTACTGCGTGTTACTGCGTGTTACTGCGTGTTACTGCGTGTTACTGCGTGTTCCTGCGTGTTCCTGTGGTACTTTAGCTGTTTAAGCTTCACTTAAAGGTGATACCTTCTTCATTACTGAACTTTCTCTACTTGTGCTCTAAGCTCTCAGTCTGTTAGTGACCTTCTGTCTAAAAGGCCTCCAGCTCCACAGAGAACATAATAAATATAATATAAAATATATAATATGTAATATATAATATATCTGATGAATATAACTCAGCGTCACTCCGCTGGAGTTACCTGATCAATGAACAGGTGAATGGAACAACAGACAGGTTCTTTACCCCTGCTCTATCTGGATCTGCACCCTTATCTGAAAACATCCCATAATGCAATGCAACATGTCATATGGTGACCAAATCAATTATGGGGATTCACAAATACGATGTGTTCAAGTAGAACTTTGTCTCCCCTTGAAGAGAATTTGTTTCTGACAAGGGAACAAAGCCAAAGGCCATAGTGAATTGCATGATGGGACGCAGCTGCTGAACACCGACAAAGCATGAAGGTTGGAAGAACATTAGAACCTTGAGAGTGAAAAACCACCTGGAACCAAGACGGGGAACGTTGGACTAACTGTCTGAGGAAATATAGCTCAAATTCATAATCATGAAGTTATGATCAGAACTGAAGATTTATTCTGACAATCAGTAAATCATTTATGGAATCAAGACGTTTATTCATAAGACGAACCGTCTCTGAAGACATCTCTGGAATGAAGTCCAGCTTTTTGAACTTCTTAGTGAAATGTGTCTCTAGATTATGATACGTTAAGTTTTGTCTTGAATTTCACAATAACTGAGTGCTGAGTAGGCCGCCAGCAACTTCTCATTATTACTATCATTGTTGTGAGTCAGTCAGTCAGTCAGTCAGTCAGTCAGTCAGTCAGTCAGTCAGTCAGTCAGTCCTCCTCCGGCTCTGTTAATAGCTTACACTGTGAGAGCGAGGCAGCTACACCTGTCTGCATCCACAACACCACAACGGGAAGGACGACTCTGAATCTAAATCTCAGCTGAAATCTGAGATCTGTCTTTTCTCTTCTGACTCTCTTCACTTTCTGTCTCCATCAATATTCTTATTCATTTTCATCTCTGGAATGTGCTCTCTCTCTCTTTCTCTCTCTCTCTCTCTTTCTCTTTCTCAGTTCCTCAGTTTCTTCATCAGGAGTCAAACCCTGCGTTTAGCTTCAGCAACATTTCATCCATCGCTGACTGCTGAGCGGAGTGTTTGTTCTAACACTCCGACTGAATCTGAAGCAAATCAGAGACTAAACCGACTCAGAGAGCAGGAAGCACATGTTGATGACGATAGGGTGTGTGTGTGTGTGTGTGTGTGTGTGTGAGGTAGTGGAGGTCAATGGTAAAAATAAATACATTTTACTTTTGCAGTTCACTCTCATCACACACACACACACACACACACACACACACACACACACACACACACACACACACACACACACACACACAGAGATAGCAGGTTGCATCAGTATTGCACAGCACCAGAGTCAGTTACAGCATCAATAATAATGGACCTCAGGACTAATGGGAATAGCAGCTGACAGTGTATGGGGGGGGGGGGGGGGGGGGGTACTCCACTTATCAATACCTGCTCTCTGCTGCACTTTTGCTACAATGAGCAAAAAGGCATCACATGGAAAAAGTTTCCCTCCAGCCAATCAACAACATCCAAAAATTAGAATTTCCACCAACACAGTTGTAGTTTATTATAAGTGTCAGTTAGCATAAGAATCCTTGAGTTATGGCCAAAAAGGAGTTTGTGAGGTCACAGTGACCTTTGACCTCGGCTCACCCTTGAGTGTCAGTGGACACTTGGACGGATTGTGTTCGTAACATGGATGTGGACCAGAACAGAAGGGACTTTAACTGACAAGAAGAAGATCAGATTGGTTTCTAAAAGGAACTTAAAGGAGCAGCTTGAACTCAGCATTACTTAAACGTCTGTGTTCAATAGAAGCATTTGTTTTTATTACATAACAGCTGAAATCTATATTTATGAAGGACTGAAGCAGAAGAGATGAACCAAGTGGGACATCTGCCACCTGGCTGTGTTCATTCCACATCCATGAAGGAGTCCAGACAGGTTCTGGATATAACTTCTGTTTTGGGTTGAATGAAGCCCATTTCAAACTTGTGGATGTTAAGAAGAAGAAGAAGAAGAAGAAGAAGAAGAAGAAGAAGAAGAAGAAGAAGAAGAAGAAGAAGAAGAAGAAGAAGAAGAAGAAGAAGAGCTGTCAGGTTGCTGAGAGAGTCCTGGTTGTGAGTCCACAGTAGAAACAGGTTTCAGAAGACCTCTAGAGTCCGCTTCCTGCTGTCGATGGCTGCGCTGTAAAGTCCTGAATGACAAACACCGGTGTTTGTGTCTCACAGACAGATATTCAGTATTCAATACATAAAGCTGTGAAGGTGTTTTTCTTTATGCAACTACAACTAATTACTGAGTGCAGACCAATGCAATGCTTTCTTTATTTAACATGCATCAAGCATAATGTTTGTGTTCATTTCTGAAAGCAATAAGTGTTAAAAGGTTTCTGTACAATGTTCAGCATTGCAATTAAACGAGGTTTGAATGCACCCAGAGGTTTTCTGCTTTCTTCTGCACTGACGTAAGAATACAAAGTTTATATTTATTCATTTAGGATTTCACTAGCGTCTGCTGTTGAGCATGGAATGCATACTTCTTTGTGCCGGCATATTTCCCTCAGGACAATATGTGTTATTGTATTCATGTGAAGTCATATCCTGGACAAACCACTGTGACAGCAGTTTACCACTGATTCCCTATTGTGTCTCCATTGTTCAACATTCTGATTGTTGTTTTGCAGAATGACGTTCATATTCTGATTTCACGTGTCTGCATGACTGAATGAAATCCAGCTCAGTAAACATTGAAATAAATATTCAACTCCTGGATAATAAAGAACCGTACCACAGGAAAAGGTTCTACTATCATGTAGATCATGAGGTCATGCTGTAGCTAATAACTCCAGTAGTAGGAAATATTAGATTTGACATTACTTCAAAGCAGTTCTTCTCCAGGTGTTGCTGACATGCAGTGATCTGTGTGGACATGTATTCATTCACAGCCTTATAGTGCAGCATGATGCTGATGAAGGTCAAAAGGTTTGAAAACATTCTGAAGAGACATTTCATTATATTTTCTGTTAAATGTAAGGCCACTTCTTTTAAGTGAACATTATGGTAGAAATAGACTCACTAATTCTCCAGGCTGCTCTCATACAGCGTTCATGGCTATTCCTATTAAAAGAAATGCTGTGCTTCATATTTATCCCATAAAATCAATTCATATTTGTTCCCCTCAATTGAGAACAAGGAAGTACACATGGTGACAAACACTGCATATTGAGGAGGTAGATGGGTGTGTCAAACACTGGACTCTCATCCAGGAGACCTCTGTTAGTGTCCCGTCTGAAACCAGGAGTCCCAACGCTGATTATTGACTTATTAAGATATCAGATGGACGCTGCATGAGGAGACGCTGTATTCTCCCATTTACAGCGAGTCCATTGTTAGTTCTGAACGATTGAATGGCAGTAATGTTCACATGGAGAGCAGGACTTTCATTAAGGACTATGATGGTACGTGATGGTTTCAGGGTGAGCTCTGTGACTGAGGAGTGATTTGATCGATCATTGGAGGAAGTGATCGGTAGATTGAATGAGTTTCATTTGAAATCAATCCAGCAGGAAAACAAGGGGTTCTGAATGTGTGCTCTTCAGAACGAGGTCATGTCACACTCACACAGATAAGTGTTTCTGGGCTTTTGGTCTGTAACCACAATATCATATTAAACTGTGAATGAATCATTGGTACGTAATCACCTCCTTCTATCTTGGTGCCATGTTGGTTGGAAAAAGGGAAAAATGCCTTGACCCTAACCTCCAATGGCTGGTTTCAAAGTGCACTGTGTTATGAAGGACACCTTAGAGACCTTAGAGATCCATTATCCCTGAAGACGGGTTGAAGAGTAATGTGGATGGCCTTTCAGATTAAAACGTTTTATTCTTTATTTAAAGGGAATCATCATCATCCTCCATACGTTTCTGTTTCTGTCAAATCACTCACTCAATAATGATTAGCAGATATGTAATGGAACCATGCTACAGTTTATAGCTGATGTATCTTAACTGAAGTTGTCTTGTTACCAAACAGAAAACAACAAATATCCAAAGACAAATTCAGCTCCTTTCTTTTCTCATTGATATTTAGTATTTCCTTATCATAAGAAAGTCTATAGGTTACTGTCCGCATACTCAGGCTATTGACTGTGCAGCATGGTTTCATTGTGTGTGTGTGTGTGTGTGTGTGTGTGTGTGTGTGTGTGTGTGTGTGTGTGTGTGTGTGTGTGTGTGTGTGTGTGTGTGTGTGTGTGTGTGTGTGTGTGTGTGTGTGTGTGTGTGTGCAAACAGAGAAAGAAGAGGTTCAAACAACTCAGCCAGCAACACTCCAGGCAGAGCAGACATGCAACGGATGCAGTAAGATGGTGATGAGACAAAAGCATAGGAGTAAGAAACAGAAAAAGGTCCAGAAAAAAAGGGGGGGAGGGGGGCAAAAAGAAACGGTGCGTTGTGTTGATGGTTGTACTGTGATGAAAAAATTGAACATAGGGAAGAAAGTTTTCTGCCTATGAAGCAATAATCACCTTCGCTTGGGATGACTAGAATGTACGGCGTTGTTATTTGTCCCCTACCTATTACCACTAAGGCCAAGGGCCGCATGTCGCCGCCGGAAAGCAGGAGGAAGAGAGGGAAGAGAGAAAACAAACAACAACAAAAGAGAAAAGAAGAAAAGAGTCTAAGAAAAAAAGACGCTTTCTTTATCCATTTCATCACGGTTTACACTTTTTCATTGCACAATCTGTCTTAGAGGAGAGAAGTTGCAGTGGTGAGAAATAAAACTGTAACATTAAGATCAGTAGGACAGCTAGACCTCAGGATGTGGACTGGGATGTGGACTGGGATGTGACTGGACCTGTAGTCAGGATGTGGACTGGGATGTGGACTGGACAGTGACTGGACCTGACCTGGGATGTGGACTGGAGGATGTGGACTGGGATGTGGACTGGGATGTGACTGGACCTGTAGTCAGGATGTGGACTGGGATGTGGACTGGGATGTGACTGGACCTGGGATGTGACTGGGATGTGACTGTGTAGTCAGGATGTGGACTGGGATGTGGACTGGGATGTGACTGGACCTGTAGTCAGGATGTGGACTGGGATGTGGACTGGGATGTGACTGGACCTGTAGTCAGGATGTGGACTGGGATGTGGACTGGGATGTGACTGGACCTGTAGTCAGGATGTGGACTGGGATGTGGACTGGGATGTGACTGGACCTGTAGTCAGGATGTGGACTGGGACTGGACCTGTAGTGTGGACTGGGATGTGACTGGACCTGTAGTCAGGATGTGGACTGGGATGTGGACTGGGATGTGACTGGACCTGACTGGGATGTGGACTGGACCTGTAGTCAGGATGTGGACTGGGATGTGACTGGGATGTGGACTGGATGTGGACTGGGATGTGACTGGACCTGTACTGGGATGTGGACTGGGATGTGATGGGATGGACTGGGATGTGACTGGACCTGTAGTCAGGATGTGGACTGGGATGTGACTGGACTGGGATGTGACTGGACCTGGGTCATGGGATGGACTGGGATGTGACTGGACCTGGGATGTGGACTGGGATGTGGACTGGGATGTGGACTGGGATGTGGACTGGGATGTGACTGGACCTGTAGGATGGGATGTGACTGGGATGTGAGTGGACCTGTACTGGGATGTGGACTGGGATGTGGACTGGGATGTGACTGGACCTGGAGTCAGGATGTGGACTGGGATGTGGACTGGGATGTGGACTGGGATGTGGCTGGACCTGTAGTCAGGATGTGGACTGGGATGTGGACTGGGATGTGACTGGACCTGGAGTCAGGATGTGGACTGGGATGTGGACTGGGATGTGGACTGGGATGTGGACTGGGATGTGACTGGACCTGGAGTCAGGATGTGTTGCTGGCAGAATGGGAGTCAGTGGATGCAGATGTGGTGCTGGGGGTTAACTGCTGAGTCTGCCGGTGTGGCTGGACGGGTTAATAAAAATAAATGGAAGGGAACAGAAATGAAGAGATGGTTGAAAGAAAAAGAAAGAATGAAGTTTGTGGCGTGACCAAGTTTGGAGCAAAGACACAATCTGACCTCTGGGTTCTTAATCACCCAGAAACAAAACCAGATGATCAAGCTTTCCACGAATCACTTGCTCATCTGAGATCATAGGAAACATAGTCTATAGAAACTAGTGCAGATGGAGGCTTCCAGGTGGGTTACCTTGGCCCTCACTGTTACTCAACAGAACCAGGTAGCAGTGGAGATGTGGAGGCCTTGCATGGTGAGAAGGTGGTAACCTACCATCAGCCTTTAAAGAAAAGTTTGATCTAAAAGGTTAATAATGGTCATTTTTCAGAGGCAGAGTGCAGAATGGTCAAGATCAGTGCCAAAGAGCCAGGTTTAGGTTAACAGGTAAGACAACGCTCGTTAAAACTACAAAGAAGCAATGATGCATGAGAGAGTCAGAGCAAAAAGTGAGGAAATGGTTAATAAGACAGTTTCCTCCTGAATCTCCTCTATCATTATGTGTTTATTATCACTTTTATATAATGGTAACTACATGAAAGGAAACAATTCACTGCCTAATTCATAATACCCCACCGTGGTGTTTTGATTTTGTTGCATTACAACCTGGAATTAAAGTGAATGTTTATTTGGATTATATGTAATGGGCAAAATAGTAACAACTGGTTAAGTGAAATGAAGAAAAAAACTTCCTTAACATAAAGAAAGTTTTTATTTCATTTCACTTTCACACTTCTTTTAGGTCCATTACATAAAATCCCCACAAAACAATAAAATAAAACCCTGTTTGTAATGCAGCAAATAATACAAATACTAATATTAATACTTTTGCAAGGCTGTGATTTAATTTTCTAAAGATTTGTTTCACATCGGTTAGCCCTGTTTCAATGCCAGTTTTAATCTGCGCTGATTGAAATCTGAGGTAAAATGTTGACCAAGTCTTCAGGATCACATATCTTTCCTAATCTATTTCCTAATATCAACAGACAATAGTGACTGGTTCTTACCTGGTCAGCTATTGGCTGGGTGGGTTTAGGCTTCGGCACTTGATCTGGATAAGATGTGAAGATGTTTTTCCAGTTAACAGTCTGTCTTCTCCACCTATGACCGATGCTGAAATACTACACCTGGATTATTTGACTCTCTCTGTTTTCTCCACCTATGACCGATGATGTGATACTAAACCTGGATTATTTGACTCTCTCTGTTTTCTCCACCTATGACCGATGATGTGATACTAAACCTGGATTATTTGACTCTCTCTGTTTTCTCCACCTATGACCGATGATGACATACTAAACCTGGATTATTTGACTCTGTTTTCTCCACCTATGACCGATGATGACATACTAAACCTGGATTATTTGACTCTCTCTGTTTTCTCCATTTATGACCGATGATGTGATTCTAAACCTGGATTATTTGACTCTCTCTGTTTTCTCCACCTATGACCGATGATGACATACTAAACCTGGATTATCTGACTCTCTCTGTTTTCTCCACCTATGACCAATGATGACATACTAAACCTGGAT
>NC_072465.1:30947661-30962661 GCF_027596085.1 Anoplopoma fimbria | reverse complement strand
AGAAATCTAAATTGCCGTTGGTGAGCACTCTTAAGTGCAGAGCGTCGACTAATTGGTACAATGATGGGAGATGAGAGACTGGCATCAGACTGATGTCACCCCAGAGGGGGGGAGAGAAAGAAAGGGAGGGTGAGAGAGAGAGAGAGAGAGAGAGAGAGAGAGATGGGTTAGGGGGGAGAGGTGTGTGAAAGGAAAACAGAATAAAAAAAGGAGTAGGAGGAGAAGAGAAGGGTCAATAAAACAAAATGGAGATGGACGGAGAGGAAAAATAATAGATGCAGAAAAGAGTTGTGGAGAAGATAAGTGGAAAAGGTGGGAATGAAAGGAAGCATAACAAGGAGACATGGAGGGGAAAAAAGAAGCATGAAAAGGAGACATAATGGGGTGAAAGGAAGCATGAAAAGGAGACATAATGGGGTGAAAGGAAGCATGAAAAGGAGACATAATGGGGTGAAAGGATGCGAGGAGTGAAAAGAAGAATAGACAAAGCTGTTTAGAGAGAGTGCAAATAAAAAGTGTAAAGAATGTAAAGAAGTAAAGACTGAAGGAAAGGTGATATATAGAAAGAGAGAGGGGGGAGGAGAGTAAAATGAGAAGAGAGGAGGAGAAGAAGATAAATCAAATGAGGGATGAAGAGTTAGAGGAGAGGAAGGGAGACGTAGGAAGGATGTAGGTGGATTTAGTTTCTTATTAGAGGAACAGAGGCAGCAGCAGAGAGCGATGAAGAGACGGAGAGTGGGCGGTTTGAGAACAACTTCTCCGAAACGTTCTCCAGAGAGAAGGTGACAGAAAGAGAAGGAGAACGAGGAGGAGAGACGTCCTGGTTGATGGACAGGTGGAGCTCAGAGCGACAGAACCATCGGGATTATAGAAGACGAGCAGAGAACGAGGATCAAACACAGAGAACCAGCTCAGGATGAATTCAACACATTACAGGACTTTGTGACAACAGCAGATAAAGAGGCCTTGATGGACTAAATATCTCCTTCATTCCCTCATGCAACAGTCTATCATGGAGATGTTGAATTATTCAAATCCTGACATTCTGCTTCGTCTCTTCTCAGGCAAATGACAACAAAAGCAATAATGCAAAGCCTGTCAACCATCATTCTCCCTGCTGAGGACTCCTTGAGTCAGGCACTGAAGTCAGGGAAGGTGTTGTCTATCTGATGGTCAGCTGAGAATATCAATATTAATGAGTAGAACGTTTAATCTGAGTCCTCCTCTGGTTCAAACTGTGCTTTCTTTAAAGACGTAGAGTTTTAAACATTCAGACATCATCAGAACATGAAGAGTTTGTTGTGTAGAGATATCTACTGATGTTAGCATGCTAACCAGCTAGCCACAACTCGTCCCGTCTTGTTATACCACTTGTAACCTGGAGAGGCGATAGTGAGTCCAGTCTGTCCTCAGTCCAACATGAGAGGAAGACGAGGAACTGCTGTACGCTTTTCAATCAGGATGAAGGTTCAGGTCTGTGTAGGTTCTGAGTCGTCTTCTCATTTATGCTACTTTGGATTTCATTTTTAAACATCCAGTCAGAGAGAACAGAGAACAGAGAACAGAGAACAGAGAACAGAGAACAGCCGTGATGGATTCTCAGAGAACACTGTCACAGGCTGTTAGTGAGGAGTGGACTGGTTTAGGACCGCTGGCTGTAGATCTGGATGGTCTGGACTCAGATGTCTGGAGGACCTGGATCTTACACCCCCCCACACAGAAAAGATGGGCAAGGGGCTGTAAGATGAAACCACGCCCCCTTCTGTATGAGGAAAGCCTCACCGCGGCGCCGACAAACATGGCGGCTGCAGCAGCTCGTACACGCTGACGAGTTTAGGGCTCGTTTGAAACTCTAGATGGCGTTCAGAGACTCTTCTCTTTGGGGTGGAGGATATTTATTGGCAGAAATTCATGAGTTTTATGAATGTGCGTCCAATTTTTATGCCTGACTTCCTTATCAAATCACCCCCCCATTCATCAAGCCATGACCCAAACAAACCTCACACTGATTGGATTGACTGAGATCCAATCAAATAAGGTATTCTTATGTGACCGGATTTAGGGTCTGCACACACACACACACACACACACACACACACACACACACACACACACACACACACACACACACACACACACACACACACACACACACACACAGCTCACACACACGCTTGTTCAATCATGCACCAATCCCCCCCGCTCACACCCACTGGCACACACCCCCTCTCTGTGTGAGTGCATTGTGGGAAATCCGCCTTCCACAGTGTGTGTGTTATATTACATCACGGCATCAGCCTGGCCCGCTCGCCAAACTGAGTTACCGTGGTTACGGCAGTGGAAAATTAAAACAGCCCTCACAGGGTTTCAGAGTATTATGGAAATTCAAAAGCCAAGTTCAAGTTGTGAATGATTTTGTTGGAGGTTTAAGTTCTGTGTCACCTTTAGATGTTTCTGTTGGTTTGAATGTTGCCTCAGGGTTTTCCCTCCTAAACTTTTACAGATCCTACATGAAGAGTTCCTAAGTGATGTTTGGATACGACACGGTAGCACCAACAGTTCAGGACGTCCTCAGTACCTGCACTTGTTTCAGTAACATCTCACCGGATGAACATGTGTGTCTCTATGAGTGGTACCTGGATTCTTAAAGGAAGCACTGTTGGGTAACGCTCTCCTGCAGAGAGCTGTGAGTGTTTTTATGAGGACGAGTCTTAATCGTTGAGTGCTTTGGACTCTTGAGACTCACCCCATTGGCTCGGCTCATGGCCTGGTAGTAGATGCTGTAGCTCTTGGCCGGTGACAGCGGAGGATTCCAGAAACCTCCGTAGCTCTTGTTGTCTCCCACCGTGAACGGCTGGACCACGGTGAGGCTGGAGGGCGGCAGGTCGGCAGCCATGTAGTAGGCCGAGTCCAGGACGGAGGCGTTACGGAAGCTGATGGGGGCCGAGAAACACTCGGGGGCTTCGGAGGCAGCACGCCGGGTCTTGGACTTCCGCTCCTCCTTCACAACGAGCTGGTAGGAGCTGGAAACATACAAATACAGTTCCAGTTGTACTTTTGTGTTTTTAAATAAAGTTCCAGTTGTACTTTTGTGTTTTTAAATAAAGTTCCAGTTGTACTTTTGTGTTTTTAAAAAAGGACAAACACCAAACACACCAAACACACCAAACACACCAAACACACCAAACACACCAAACACACCAAACACACCAAACACACCAAACACACCAAACACAAACACACCAAACACACCAAACACACCAAACACACCAAACACACCAAACACACCAAACACCAAACACACCAAACACCAAACACACCAAACACACCAAACACCAAACACACCAAACACCAAACACACAAACACCAAACACACTAAACACACCAAACACACCAAACACACCAAACACCAAACACACCAAACACACCAAACACACCAAACACACCAAACACACCAAACACACCAAACCAAACACACCAAACACACCAAACACACCAAACACACCAAACACACCAAACACACCAAACACAGGAGACATGTTGAGGTCTGATCGACACATGGGGGAGCAGCTGAATTCTACAGCAAATAGATTCATATTTGCCGTGTGCGGGTGATAAATGGTGAGATGGGATTTACAGAAATTAACAGGAAACCACTGACCCACGCTCACATTTCTCAAATCCATTTCCCAAAGTCCAAATTGGAATGATATATATTCTCCCCTTGTCAAAGCTGTATTTCCCTAAAGGCAACGCCAAATGATGTTCTCCTCTACACCAATGAAATGATGGGATCACATGTTCAAAGAGAACTTTAATTAAAAAACATGCTGGCTGGAAAATATAATGAGAAAGGGAATAAATTCACTGTGTTTAATTTAAAACAAAAGCATTGAGAGGAGAGGAGGGGGGGAGGAGGGGAGGAGATGAGGAAGAGAGGAGAGGAGGGGAGGAGGAGGAGAGGAAAGGAAAGGAGAGGAGAAACAACAGGAGGAGGGACAGAGTTTTAAAAGCTAAGAGCCAGGTGAGAAGGTACCTGATTGGTGCTCCTCGTGAGTGGGCGGGCTTTAGTAGGATGGTGATGGTGGTCTCGGTCTCGTTTAGCGGAGCCTCAGACTCGTACTCTGGCATCAACGGGGCTGATGATAGAAAAGACAGAAAACAGTTCATGAATAAGGAAACAAGTGACATCATAAACCAGACTGCCTCTGAGGAAGTCACATGACAGACATGACCTCATGGACTAAAGTGACTCTGACATCACTCAGGAATGATACGAGTAGAAACACACTGAACCCTTAGAGGAGCACTGAGAGATTGAGGAACCACAACAGCAGGTAGAACATGTGAGTTCTACGTAGTCCTCAGGTGGGTTTAATGTTAAAGAGGACTAATTCACATCCACATGTTAAACTCTTAATGATGTCATAAATAATTAAAAACAAATCAGAGAACCTGTTCGGATCTTTTGTTTATTTTGATTTGACATCATCATATCATAGAGTGATCTTATATTACATGTATATATATATATATGTATATATATATATATATACATGTATGTATATAAATCACATGCATCACGCCCTCATACTGAAGGAGCAGCATGTTTTTCCCTGATCGCCGTGGTAACCCCTCCTCCCACGTTCATCCATCTCTGTCCGTCTGCAGCCTTTAATTGAAATCTCTTCATCCGTCAGCCGCTGAACGACATAATGAAGATTGGGGTCGGCGTGACATTTGGAGGGAGACGATGTGTTTTCTTCCCACAATGCAACATGTTGGTGGGTTTGAAAGGAAGATGGAGGAATGGAGGCTCAGTGGGAAGGTGGTGTTAAAATCCCTGGAGGTGTTGACAGACATTCAGACAGAAGTCCTCCACCGTCCAATCAGAGCTCAGGACTCATATTTTAACACTCAGTCACTAGATCGGGAGAACTAAAACATTCCCTGTGAACCTCGAAGCTTCTGCTAAGAAAGGAGAACGCCCACGACTGAAGGTGTGAAAGCAATGCTAAAAGATCAGAGTGCTTCATATCACCGGTGGGTTTGGTCATGTGACACCGATCAATTATGCGAAGAGATTAATAAACATAGAGGTGACGCTTTTATAATGGTAAGGAAAAGACATAACTCAAATAAGGTTAAAGGTTAAATACAAAGGGACAGAAGGATGTTAGACATTGAGACAGAATGGGAGTAAAGCTGAGGGAGACAGAAAGGGGGAGTCAGAGAGATAAAGGCTTCAGAAAAGTCAGGAGATAAAGGCTTCAGAAAGGGGGAGTCAGAGAGATAAAGGCTTCAGAAAGTCAGAGAGATAAAGGCTTCAGAAAAAGGGGGGGGAGTCAGAGATAAAGGCTTCAGAAAGGGGGAGTCAGAGAGATAAAGGCTTCAGAAGAGATAAAGGCTTCAGAAAGGGGGAGTCAGAGAGATAAAGGCTTCAGAAAGGGGGAGTCAGGGAGATAAAGGCTTCAGAAAGGGGGAGTCAGAGAGATAAAGGCTTCAGAAAGGGGGAGTCAGAGAGATAAAGGCTTCAGAAAGGGGGAGTCAGAGAGATAAAGGCTTCAGAAAGGGGGAGTCAGAGATAAAGGCTTCAGAAAGGGGGAGTCAGAGATAAAGGCTTCAGAAAGGGGGAGTCAGAGAGATAAAGGCTTCAGAAAGGGGGAGTCAGAGAGATAAAGGCTTCAGAAAGGGGGAGTCAGAGATAAAGATAAAGGCTTCAGAAAGGGGGAGTCAGAGAGATAAAGGCTTCAGAAAGGGGGTCAGAGAGATAAAGGCTTCAGAAAGGGGGAGTCAGAGAGATAAAGGCTTCAGAAAGGGGGAGTCAGAGAGATAAAGGCTTCAGAAAGGGGGAGTCAGGGAGATAAAGGCTTCAGAAAGGGGGAGTCAGAGAGATAAAGGCTTCAGAAAGGGGGAGTCAGAGAGATAAAGGCTTCAGAAAGGGGGAGTCAGAGAGATAAAGGCTTCAGAAAGGGGGAGTCAGGGAGATAAAGGCTTCAGAGCAACTAACAAAGACTGAAAAAGTGAACGTCTTTTACTTTATTTTATTATTTTATTAATATTTTCATTTGATTTCATTATTTGTATCAGTCATCTGTCTTCTCTCTTGACAGCTAAACGCTAACAGAGAAGGAGTCCAGAATAAAGAAATGAATCAACATGTGAGATGATGCTTTTCTTTTCCTTTGTTGACGTTTGTTTGGCCCGAGGCGGCAGCATAAACCAGAGAGGGAAGATATGAAAACAGCCAATCAGACAGAGGAACAAAGACACCAGCAGAGAGTCAGACGGGTTCTTTCACAGAGAACCCTCCGCCTATTGTCCTCATAATAAGCATGAGAGCAGAGAAACGTCACACTCACAACAAACAGCACGGTGATGGAATCCTGACTATGAGGACCAGCTCTGACCTGCTATCTTGGTGGAGATGCGGGTGGTGATGGGCGGGCCGAAGCCCTTGTTGGTGGAGGCTTTGATGGTGAAGAAGTAGGTGGTGCCCGGGTAGAGGCCGACGAACAGGTGGTGGGTCTCGTTCCTCAGCTTGAACACCCGACCCCTCTGGGTGGTCAGGTCGGCGCTGGGGTCCAACGAGCTCAGAGCCTTGTAGGTGATCTGCAGACAGACAGGAGACACGTTCAGCTTCACGCCGCTTCACCGCAGGCACCTCACTCTGGTCCACTTTACACACATTTATCTTTTTATTAACATCAATTTATGAATCAAATCAAACCTCTGGTACATGTGAGTGCGACAGGCCTGTGGTTTTAGGTTGGACCCTTTTATGATCTAGAAGTTCAGCTTTGTGGCTCTTGATTTAACGTGGACTTGTTTCCCTACAGCAGTGTAATACTAGCCCTCATGCTAACGTCTAACTAGGTGACTTGAGTTCAGTGTAAACTTACTATCGTGAGTTCAATCCAATTGATTTTTTGTAAAGCTAAGCTTAAAGGTGCTAAATTCAGAATCCAGAGCATATTGTTACGACAAGGCTCACAGCTAAAGGTGCTAACGGTGCTAACGGTGCTAACTGTGCTAACTGTGTTAATGGTGCTAAGAGCACTTGAGCCGGAGGATGGGCGGAGCACTTCCTCATATCAGCTGTAACGGCCTTACAGTGGCAGCACAGAGCACGCACTCACACGCACTCACACGCAGCTGTGATCACAAGCACTCACACGCACTCACACGCACTCACAAGCACTCACACGCACTCACAAGCACTCACACGCACTCACAAGCACTCACACGCACTCACACGCACTCACACGCACTCACACGCACTCACACGCACTCACACGCACTCACACACTCACACACGCACTCACACGCACTCACACGCACTCACACGCACTCACACGCACTAACACGCACTCACACGCACTCACATGTCTGAATGCCAGAGAACCTTGAATCAGTAATTATTGATTAGCTATGAGAAAGTTCTCGTCCAGCGTTCGTAGCTTCACCTTCGATCAGTCATTCATGTAAAGAGCAGAAAGCAACAGGTTTCTGGAGATATGACCCTCGTATGTGGAACCCTGATCCATTACACATTGATTCAATGTTCATTTAGAAATATAGATTTGAATTTCCTTAATTCCTTTTAAAAGGTTTTCATTTGATCAGTTTCTTCACTCCAAACCTGGAGAACATTCAGACAGTAAAGCACTGAAGGACTGATGATAAGTTTATTATTATAGAAACCTATTGAAAGCTCAATAACTACTCATCTCATGTTCTTTTCTAATTATCATTCCAAAACAAACAGTAATTTCACCTCCTGACCTTCTGCAGTCACATGTACCAGGTCAACCATCTGTTCTCCAGAGTGTTGACGTCTCTTTACTGCCGCTCTGAGTTTCTCCACATGATCTCCACATGAGACGGAACAACTGGAGCAGATTGACCCACAGCCACTAAACGGGCAAAAGCACTTCAATAGTTCTTCTGTTAAAAGAGCTGTCGATCTGTCGTAATGTTGCTACTGGCAAGGTTCCACAACGTGGAACACACACACACACACACACACACACACACACACACACACACACACGGTAGTAGAACACTGGAGGACAGCTGTCATTGTGAATGACAGTCAGCACAAAAGAGTATTGACTGGTAGGAAAAAAAACACTAATAGCAATTCAAACCCAAACACTTTCAGGCCTTCACAAAGGCACACACACACACACACACACACACACACACACACACATGTGTGTGTGTGTGTGTGTCTCTAAGTGCATTCCAGTTAGTCTTTCAGCCTGAAGTGAGAATAACAGTATATATATATATCTATATATCTATATATCTATAGATATATATATTTATATATATAATAGTACCCTTACCTAACCCTAACCCACTGTTCTGATGTCTCAGCTCTGTTTGAAGGGAGATCAGAACTGAAGCTAGAGACACTTTATATGAACCTCTGTTCCTGTGGTGGTTCTTTAGAGAACGTTAAACATGGAGGACAGGTTTCTCTTTATCCAGCAGAAGAGGAGGCTGTGAACTCAGCAGATCAATAAAACATGTTGAATCAATAGATATTAATAAAGACTGGACAATAAAATATCATCTATTTCATCTACGCTGCAGTTTGGCTCTGCTCTGGTGGCTGATGTTTTATTAGTCGTCAATAGCGCTCTATTGTTTATGCTCTCTCTCTCACTCTCTCTCTCTCTCTCTCACTCTCTCTCACTCTCTCTCTCTCACTCTCTCTCTGTCTCTGTCTCTCTCTCTCTCTCTCTCTCTCTCTCTCTCTCTCTCTCTCTGTCTCTCTCTCTCTCTCTCTCTCTCTCTCTCTCTCTCTCTCTCTCTCTCTCACTCTCTCTCTCTGTCTCTCTCTCTCTCTGTCTGTCTCTCTCTCTCTCTCTCTCTCTCTCTCTGTCTCTCTCTCTCTCTCTCTCTCTCTCTCTGTCTCTCTCTCTCACTGTCTCTCTCTCACTGTCTCTCTGTCTGTCTCTCTCTCTCTCTGTCTCTGTCTCTCTCTCTCTCTCTCTCTGTCTCTCTCTCTCTCTCTCTCTCTCTCTGTCTCTCTGTCTCTCTCTCACTCTCTCTCTCTGTCTCTCTGTCTCTCTCTCTCTCTCTCTCTCTCTCTCTCTCTCTGTCTCTCTCTCTCTCTCTCTCTCTCTCTCTGTCTCTCTCTCACCCTCTCTTGTTGATGTACTTGGAATCGGTGGAGCCATAAAGCTCAGGTTGTTTTATTGGTCAATGAAAAAGCAGGCACTGGGGCACTGCATCTTGGGTAATAGAGTACGAGTCTGTGAGGGATAACTCAGCAGGGGAAGTGTGTGTGTGTGTGTGTGATGAGAAAGTGGAGGATAATAGAGGATTTAAATAGAAAAGAGAAAGAAACCTGAAGAGACAGAACGATGAGAAGATCGAAGGAGAAAGTGATCAGTTATAACAGAGAGTTTAGTAATAATTAATAGATATATTACACATTCTTTATGTGTGCAGGTTTATGGATATACACAATCGTGGGATCGTGTTGAAGAAATGTTATCTCTATTCAGTTTTCTCATTTTCCATATTTCCTCTCTGAGTTTGTGTCATGAGAGAACCCTCTCTATCTCAGTTGTTGTTCTCTGTCCTGCTGGGTTCCCTCCTCTCTCCCTGTTCAGGTTTTATAGTTATAGGAGTTGGGCCTCTAAAACATGTCAGTGATGAATACAGTCTAAATATCAGAGGCAATAAAATCATGATGATGCCAAAGAAAATGATGCAACTGAATGTCTTATTCTCCTTTTTGACTTTAACTGTGTACATTTAATGAAAATACAGCATTTATGCCACAAGTGATAAAGCTTTCCTCCGACCTGTACTGTTTACATGTTGGCTGTTTACTCTGAGTTTTACTTTAAAACACTATATTCATAAACTATTTCCATATGACTGAAGAGCTCCATGCTATACAGGCTAATAAATGAGAAGGCACACAGCGCTCTAGGAGGGATCCACTGATTCTTAGGAATGAGACACAGACAACATATCACTGTTGAGTGTTTGCTTGTATCAAACAGTCATCAAGTTAACTGTTAAAATTAAAGTTAAAAACATATTCCAATGTATATTTTAATCAATTAATGAAGTAGGCCCTCCTGGCTGCCTGCACATTGGAACGCTGTCTTTTTACATATTGCTATGTTTCCATTGTTTTGAGGAACAGTCCAGGGTCAGTAGAATGACTTAACGTAACGCTTGTGTTGTGTTGCTCCTCTCTGGTTGCCAATAGCTGTGGAGAGATCTGATACTTGGTGTAAAGACCATCTGATGCTCTGAACGCTGGTGCTGGAGGAAGAGCTGACTTTATTTCTGCTTCATATTCTGCTCAACATGGTGGACTTCCTCCTCATGTAGGGCTGCGTGTTGTTTAGCAGGTGGATCATTTTCTGGAGAAGTTAGTTCATTTTCAAGTTGTAGTGTTTTTCTGTCACCCACCACTGATTTAAGAATACATTGTTACATTTGTGAATTTATTCTGACCTCTTAAGATGATGTAATGTATTAAACGTGTTTGTGCTAGCTGCCAATGCTCTCAACTGAGCTAACAACTAAAACATATTCAAAACAATAACCACAATAACTCCTCCTCCTCCTCTGAATGCACCAACTCCTCCTCCTCCTCTGAATGCACCAACTCCTCCTCCTCCTCTGAATGCACCAACTCCTCCTCCTCCTCTGAATGCACCAACTCCTCCTCCTCCTCTGAATGCACCAACTCCTCATCCTCCTCTAAATGCACCAACTCCTCCTCCTCCTCTAAATGCACCAACTCCTCCTCCTCCTCTGAATGCACCAACTCCTCCTCCTCCTCTGAATGCACCAACTCCTCCTCCTCCTCTGAATGCACCAACTCCTCCTCCTCCTCTGAATGCACCAACTCCTCCTCCTCCTCTGAATGCACCAACTCCTCCTCCTCCTCTGAATGCACCAACTCCTCCTCCTCCTCTGAATGCACCAACTCCTCCTCCTCCTCTGAATGCACCAACTCCTCCTCCTCCTCTGAATGCACCAACTCCTCCTCCTCCTCTGAATGCACCAACTCCTCCTCCTCCTCTAAATGCACCAACTCCTCCTCCTCCTCTCCTCCTCCTCTAATGCACCAACTCCTCCTCCTCCTCTGAATGCACCAACTCCTCCTCCTCCTCTGAATGCACCAACTCCTCCTCCTCCTCTGAATGCACCAACTCCTCCTCCTCCTCTGAATGCACCAACTCCTCCTCCTCCTCTGAATGCACCAACTCCTCCTCCTCCTCTGAATGCACCAACTCCTCCTCCTCCTCTGAATGCACCAACTCCTCCTCCTCCTCTAAATGCACCAACTCCTCCTCCTCCTCTGAATGCACCTAGAGAGGCTGGTTGAAGGCATGAACAACAGAGTAAGAAGAGGAGACTCACAGACTGTAGTTTGACACATCCTGTCCTTCACATTAGACACTGTCTCCATTCTGAAAGGAGAAGATTCTACACCACATATCCAGACCTCTAGTACATTCAAAACAGAATTTATGAAGTTCCAACATAGAGAAAAATGAAAAAGAGGTAAAGTCTCTACTAACTGTGTCAAGGCGGAATATTCACAAAATAAAATCCTTTCCATCTCCAAGCTTTGTAATGTGAATCCTGGGGAATAAAACTATAGCTTGAATAACACTTTGTAATAGTTAAAATAGATAAAACCTGAATCAACTTTTCTCTCTTCGTCCCCTCACCTTCATAACCTGGCACCTCCTGGCCCGTCCTGTACTGAAGCTCACAGTACATCTACTGTTTTAAGTTCCTGCATTTCTGTTTTTAGAAGGTTCCATTCTGCTCCCCGGCTTTAAAATGTCAAGACATTCTAGGTCACTACGAATAGAAAGGCAAACAGAAAGGCTACGACAAGGACGCAAGCACACACAATGAAGGCATACCAATAAAAGATGTGCATACCAATAAAAGATGTACATACCAATAAAAGATGTGCATACCAATAAAAGATGTACATACCAATAAAAGATGTACATACCAATAAAAGATGTACATACCAATAAAAGATGTACAACCAATAAAAGATGTACATACCAATAAAAGATGTACATACCAATAAAAGATGTGCATACCAATAAAAGATGTACATACCAATAAAAGATGTACATACCAATAAAAAATAACATACCAATAAAATGTACATACCAATAATAAAAGATGTACATACCAATAAAAGATGTACATACCAATAAAATATGTACATACCAATAAAAGATGTACATACCAATAAAAGATGTGCATACCAATAAAAGATGTGCATACCAATAAAAGATGTGCATACCAATAATAAAAGATGTACATACCAATAAAAGATGTACATACCAATAATAAAAGATGTACATACCAATAAAAGATGTACATACCAATAAAAAAGATGTGCATACCAATAAAAGATGTACATACCAATAATAAAAGATGTACATACCAATAAAAGATGTACATACCAATAATAAAAGTACATGTAATACCAATAAAAAAAATGTACATACCAATAAAAGATGTACATACCAATAAAAGATGTGCATACCAATAATAAAAGATGTACATACCAATAAAAGATGTACATACCAATAAAATATGTGCATACCAATAAAATATGTACATACCAATAATAAAAGATGTGCATACCAATAAAATATGTACATACCAATAATAAAAGATGTACATACCAATAAAAGATGTACATACCAATAAAAGATGTACATACCAATAAAAGATGTGCATACCAATAAAAGATGTACATACCAATAAAAGATGTACATACCAATAAAAGATGTACATACCAATAAAAGATGTACATACCAATAAAAGATGTACATACCAATAAAAGATGTACATACCAATAAAATATGTACATACCAATAAAAGATGTACATACCAATAAAAGATGTACATACCAATAAAAGATGTACATACCAATAAAAGATGTACATACCAATAATAAAAGATGTACATACCAATAAAAGATGTACATACCAATAATAAAATATGTACATACCAATAAAAGATGTACATACCAATAAAAGATGTACATACCAATAAAAGATGTGCATACCAATAAAAGATGTGCATACCAATAAAAGATGTGCATACCAATAAAAGATGTGCATACCAATAAAAGATGTGCATAAATAAAAATAAAAGATGTACATACCAATAAAAGATGTACATACCAATAAAATATGTGCATACCAATAAAATATGTACATACCAATAATAAAAGATGTGCATACCAATAAAAGATGTACATACCAATAAAAGATGTATACCAATAAAAGATGTACATACCAATAAAAGATGTGCATACCAATAAAAGATGTACATACCAATAAAATATGTACATACCAATAAAATATGTACATACCAATAAAATATGTACATACCAATAAAAAAGATGTACATACCAATAAAATATGTGCATACCATAAAAATAATAAAAAATGTACATACCAATAATAAAAGATGTGCATACCAATAAAAGATGTGCATACCAATAAAATGATGTACATACCAATAAAAGATGTACATACCAATAAAAAAGATGTGCATACCAATAAAAGATGTACATACCAATAATAAAATATGTACATACCAATAAAATATGTACATACCAATAAAAGATGTACATACCAATAAAAAAGATGTATACAAAATATGTACATAATAAAATATGTACATGCCAATAATAAAAGATGTACATACCAATAAAAAATGTACATGTGCATACCAATAATAAAATATGTACATGCCAATAATAAAATATGTACATGCCAATAATAAATGATGTACATACCAATAATAAAATATGTACATAATAATAATAAAATATGTACATGTACCAATAATAAAATATGTACATGCCAATAATAAAAGATGTACATACCAATAATAAAAGATGTGCATACCAATAATAAAAGATGTGCATACCAATAATAAAATATGTGCATACCAATAATAAAAGATGTGCATACCAATAATAAAATATGTACATACCAATAATAAAAGATGTGCATACCAATAATAAAAGATGTGCATACCAATAATAAAAGATGTGCATACCAATAATAAAAGATGTGCATACCAATAATAAAAGATGTGCATGCCAGTAAAAGCCAACGATGCACACGTAAATACTGATGCATACATACATGAGAACACTGAGGGTAATGGGATATGTGGTGGTGTCCCTATTGTTCCCAACCAGATAAGCTAACTGGAGAGAGACATAGCAACAGACAATAGTCCTCTTCTGTTCTCACCAGCTCCTGATAAGCAAACAGAAGTGAGAGAGAAAGACATGAGGACTAAATATAGCCTGATAGGGTTTCCAGGCCGTAGTATTGTTCTCGCTGAGATAAATATACACAAGAGGGAGATGGAGCAGGACAATAATCTAGCTTCATAAATAGCTGGGCTGTTAATCACTAACAAAGGCCTCCATCTCTAAATCAGGCTGTTCAACCAGCAGTCGTGAGGCAGAAGTGAGGAGCTACGGCAGCCCGCTGCGATCAAACTTCACCTCATCATCGATGCCAAACCCACCGAAGACCTATCAAAGCATCCAAACCAGGTCCACCCTGGAGAGGTGATCAGACATGAAGCATTCAAATCACTCCGGAAAATCAGCCGCTGGTGGAAACGGGCCGGATGGTCTTGGAGTGACGCTTGTTTGACAGCCACACAGCGACTTCCTGTCATGTGGTCGGCTGTCACTGAGAACCCTCTGCTGACCAGTTACTCAGTGATTTATGAGTGAACGATGAAAAGTTATTTCTAGATAGACACAACCCTCAGTTTGGGATTGAATCTGTGTTTCTACTTTGTTTGTATTTGATCAGTTCTAGTTTGCATTTAGGTATTAACAGTCATATGCAGAGCTTCAGCTCTATGTTAAACTCTTCCAGTAGCCGTGAACACAGTGTGTCGGTGCTGCTCCTGTTCTGTGGGCTTAGACGGAGAGGT
>NC_072465.1:30937661-30945161 GCF_027596085.1 Anoplopoma fimbria | reverse complement strand
ATGTTTCTTGTTATAATGATCATCCATGTTTCTCCCCCCTCCTCACCCTTCCTCCCTCCATTTCCCCCAGACATCATTTATCCTCTCTCAGATGAAGAGGACTGGAGGGGGTGAGGGGGTGAGGAGGCCGCCTCCCTTTAGATCTCCCCCAGATGTCTCCTTTAATCCTGTAATTAGCTGTAATTATAGTAATAGGAGCAAAAGATGAAGTGATCATATTTGCACACAGAATGAGTTCATGTAATCCTGATATAAGAAGAATAATGGTACGTTTTATCCCCCCCCCATTGTCCGAGGTCTAATTGATCTGGTCTCCATCCTGAGCCGTGATGGGAACAGAGAGGACACAACAGGAGCCTCTTTAGATGTTGCAGATGATGCCTTTAATCCCGTCAATAGCTGCAATTATAGTAATTATGTCTAATAGCTGCGCTTTGTGTGGAGGCTCTGATATGTTGAACACATGAAGCCGAGTCGTGACGCTCACATCCACATTAATGAAACACAAAACAGGAGCAGATCATGGCGGTCCCAGGAGGTTTATTAACCGCAGAGTGTTTCAAGCTGTGGCTCCGGGTCTAATGGAGGTCTCAGAGATGTAAGAGGCCTTTCTACTGAAGAGACTAATGCTGGAGATTCAATGAGAAGAGTTCAAAACATTTATCCTCAACCCAGCTGGAAAACTGTGGTATGACGGCCTCCATCTTAATAACTTCCTCTTAAAGAAACAGTGAACAGTGACGTGAATGTTGTTGTAATGATGTAATAATGTAGTTAATGTTACATCAGTCTTTAACTCTTCACAAGGAGAACGAGTTAACATTATGATAGCGCTTATAGTTAGGACTGGTTCAGGTCTATAGTTAGGACTGGTTCAGGTCTATAGTTAGGACTGGTTCAGGTTTATAGTTAGGACTGGTTCAGGTCTATAGTTAGGACTGGTTCAGGTTTATAGTTAGGGCTGGTTCAGGTTTATAGTTAGGACTGGTTCAGGTCTATAGTTAGGACTGGTTCAGGTTTATAGTTAGGACTGGTTCAGGTTTATAGTTAGGACTGGTTCAGGTTTATAGTTAGGACTGGTTCAGGTTTATAGTTAGGACTGGTTCAGGTTTATAGTTAGGACTGGTTCAGGTCTATAGTTAGTTCAGGTTTATAGTTAGGACTGGTTCAGGTCTATAGTTAGGACTGGTTCAGGTTTATAGTTAGGACTGGTTCAGGTTTATAGTTAGGACTGGTTCAGGTTTATAGTTAGGACTGGTTCAGGTTTATAGTTAGGACTGGTTCAGGTTTATAGTTAGGACTGGTTCAGGTTTATAGTTAGGACTGGTTCAGGTCTATAGTTAGGACTGGTTCAGGTTTATAGTTAGGACTGGTTCAGGTTTATAGTTAGGACTGGTTCAGGTTTATAGTTAGGACTGGTTCAGGTTTATAGTTACTGGTTCAGGTCTATAGTTAGGACTGGTTCAGGTCTATAGTTAGGACTGGTTCAGGTCTATAGTTAGGACTGGTTCAGGTTTATAGTTAGGACTGGTTCAGGTTTATAGTTAGGGCTGGTTCAGGTTTATAGTTAGGACTGGTTCAGGTCTATAGTTAGGACTGGTTCAGGTCTATAGTTAGGACTGGTTCAGGTCTATAGTTAGGGCTGGTTCAGGTTTATAGTTAGGGCTGGTTCAGGTTTATAGTTAGGACTGGTTCAGGTCTATAGTTAGGACTGGTTCAGGTCTATAGTTAGGGCTGGTTCAGGTTTATAGTTAGGACTGGTTCAGGTTTATAGTTAGGACTGGTTCAGGTTTATAGTTAGGACTGGTTCAGGTTTATAGTTAGGACTGGTTCAGGTTTATAGTTAGGACTGGTTCAGGTCTATAGTTAGGACTGGTTCAGGTCTATAGTTAGGACTGGTTCAGGTTTATAGTTAGGACTGGTTCAGGTCTATAGTTAGGACTGGTTCAGGTTTATAGTTAGGACTGGTTCAGGTCTATAGTTAGGGCTGGTTCAGGTTTATAGTTAGGACTGGTTCAGGTCTATAGTTAGGACTGGTTCAGGTCTATAGTTAGGGCTGGTTCAGGTCTATAGTTAGGGCTGGTTCAGGTCTATAGTTAGGACTGGTTCAGGTCTATAGTTAGGACTGGTTCAGGTTTATAGTTAGGACTGGTTCAGGTTTATAGTTAGGACTGGTTCAGGTCTATAGTTAGGACTGGTTCAGGTCTATAGTTAGGACTGGTTCAGGTCTATAGTTAGGACTGGTTCAGGTCTATAGTTAGGACTGGTTCAGGTCTATAGTTAGGACTGGTTCAGGTCTATAGTTAGGACTGGTTCAGGTTTATAGTTAGGACTGGTTCAGGTCTATAGTTAGGACTGGTTCAGGTTTATAGTTAGGGCTGGTTCAGGTCTATAGTTAGGACTGGTTCAGGTCTATAGTTAGGACTGGTTCAGGTTTATAGTTAGGACTGGTTCAGGTCTATAGTTAGGACTGGTTCAGGTCTATAGTTAGGACTGGTTCAGGTCTATAGTTAGGGCTGGTTCAGGTCTATAGTTAGGACTGGTTCAGGTCTATAGTTAGGACTGGTTCAGGTCTATAGTTAGGACTGGTTCAGGTCTATAGTTAGGACTGGTTCAGGTTTATAGTTAGGACTGGTTCAGGTCTATAGTTAGGACTGGTTCAGGTCTATAGTTAGGACTGGTTCAGGTTTATAGTTAGGACTGGTTCAGGTCTATAGTTAGGACTGGTTCAGGTTTATAGTTAGGACTGGTTCAGGTTTATAGTTAGGACTGGTTCAGGTTTATAGTTAGGACTGGTTCAGGTTTATAGTTAGGACTGGTTCAGGTTTATAGTTAGGACTGGTTCAGGTTTATAGTTAGGACTGGTTCAGGTTTATAGTTAGGACTGGTCAGGTTTATAGTTAGGACTGGTTCAGGTCTATAGTTAGGACTGGTTCAGGTTTATAGTTAGGACTGGTTCAGGTTTATAGTTAGGACTGGTTCAGGTTTATAGTTAGGACTGGTTCAGGTTTATAGTTAGGACTGGTTCAGGTTAGGAGTTTTAGGACTGGTTCAGGTTTATAGTTAGGACTGGTTCAGGTTTATAGTTAGGACTGGTTCAGGTTTATAGTTAGGACTGGTTCAGGTTTATAGTTAGGACTGGTTCAGGTTTATAGTTAGGACTGGTTCAGGTTTATTTAGGTGGTATAGTTAGGACTGGTTCAGGTTTATAGTTAGGACTGGTTCAGGTTTATAGTTAGGACTGGTTCGTTTATAGTTAGGACTGGTTCAGGTCTATAGTTAGGACTGGTTCAGGTTTATAGTTAGGACTGGTTCAGGTCTATAGTTAGGACTGGTTCAGGTTTATAGTTAGGGCTGGTTCAGGTCTATAGTTAGGACTGGGTTTATAGGGACTTCAGGTTTATAGTTAGGACTGGTTCAGGTTTATAGTTAGGACTGAGGTGGTTAGGACTGGTTCAGGTCTATAGTTAGGACTGGTTCAGGTCTATAGTTAGGACTGACTGGTTAGGACTGGTTCAGGTTTATAGTTAGGACTGGTTCAGGTCTATAGTTAGGACTGGTTCAGGTTTATAGTTATAGTTATAGTTAGACTGGTTCAGGTCTATAGTTAGGACTGGTTCAGGTCTCTATAGTTAGGACTGGTTCAGGTTTATAGTTAGGACTGGTTCAGGTTTATAGTTAGGACTGGTTCAGGTTCTCCTTGGTCCAGCCCCTAGATATGCTGCTATATGCCTAGACAGCCGGGGGACTACCTAGGATACACTGAGCTCCTCTCTCCTCTTCTCCCTCCATCTTTATGTATTCATCTCTTATTTATGCACATTACTGACTTTGCTTCTTCCCCGGAGTCCTTGTGCTTTCTCACCTCGCAGGTTTCCATGAATCGTTGTGGTACCTGGACCGTAGTCGTGCCTCCTGCTGTGACCCGGCTGACACCCACTGCTACTACCATTATTATTATCATTATTAGTCACATTACTAATACTATTCCCTAGATCAATATTTTAATTCTACTATATTTTATCAGTAGTCTTCATCTTCTCCTTGGTTACTCTGCTTACTACTGTGATTATATGAATCATTTATGTCATAAACACTGAATGTGTTGTATCTCTGTTATGCTGTTCATTATGTACACATGACATCTATTGACTTCTGTCCATCCTGGAGAAGGATCTAAGGACAGAGGATGTGAGGGTCTAAGGACAGAGGATGTGAGGGTGTAAGGACAGAGGATGTGAGGGTCCTCTGTCCTTGACCACCGACCCTCTGATTGGAGAACTACCTTGCTCTCCACTACGCCACACACACACACACACACACACACACACACACACACACACACACACACACACACACACACACACACACACACACACACACACACATAGACACTTATTCACCTGCTTAATGACTTTCTTTCTCACAAACTCAAAAACTCACCAACTTATAAAACAACGCACATTCCTTTGCTTGGTACTTCACCCTCTTACACACACACACACACACACACACACACACACACACACACACACACACCACACACACACACACACACAAACACACACGCACACACACACACACACACACACACTAATAGCCCTCCAGGTCTCGGTGTGAGGTGTCTCCTTGATGCAGTGATATAAGAGGCAGACAGGAGCCAGAGAACGGGTCAATAATTCATTAGATAGAAGCTCAACTCAACTTCAACCCGAATAAACCATCTAAAACCACACACACACACACACACACACACACACACACACACACACACACACACACACACACACACACACACACACACACACACACACACACACACACTTGGTCACAATCTCTCTCTATCTCACTCCAAACATTGTCTCAAGGACTGTCAGGGATAAGTTTCTCCAAAACCTACAGCTGCTTCATGTTAATGAAGGACCTCGTTAATGTTGATCAGCATCTGTAGATGCATTCCGTTGATTATTAAAGATCAGTTGTTTTCATATAATTCCAGGATGTTTTTTCAGTATTGACCACAGACACCATGAGGACGTCTCTGTGTAGGAGACTGAACATGAAGAAGGTTTATATGTAATAGATTACTCAGGTACACAGCTCACTGACCTCATACAGAGTGATCATCCCGTTGGTCTCATTGGGAGCTTTCCACTGAACGAAGATCTTCTCTTCATAAGGAGTGTTCTGAAGAGACTCCATCGGCACGGAGGCTGGAACTGAAGAGAGAGATCAATAATACATTATCAATACTGTAAGTACTGTATGTTATACTACAGAGATCACTAATACATTATCAATACTGTAAGTACTGTATGTTATACTACAGAGATCACTAATACATTATCAATACTGTAAGTACTGTATGTTATACTACAGAGATCACTAATACATTATCAATACTGTAAGTACTGTATGTTATACTACAGAGATCACTAATACATTATCAATACTGTAAGTACTGTATGTTATACTACAGAGATCACTAATACATTATCAATACTGTAAGTACTGTATGTTATACTACAGAATAATAATACATTATCAATACTGTAAGTACTGTATGTTATACTACAGAGATCACTAATACATTATCAATACTGTAAGTACTGTATGTTATACTACAGAGATCACTAATACATTATCAATACTGTAAGTACTGTATGTTATACTACAGAGATCACTAATACATTATCAATACTTTAATACTTTAAGTACTGTATGTTATACTGAGATCAATAATACATTATCAATACTGTAAGTACTGTATGTTATACTACAGAGATCACTAATACATTATCAATACTTTAAGTACTGTATGTTATACTACAGAGATCACTAATACATTATTAGTCTTCAGAGTATTCATGACCCCACTCAAGTTATTCCACGGGTGATTTCAGGGAAGTAGGTCTTTGTCCTGAATCTGTGAGAGGAGAACAGAGCTAAATATGTTTCAGGCCCTTTAAAGACCCGACACACCGTGTGACCACAGTGCCATCCAGCGACCATTGGTGATAAGACATATATTTTTCTTAAGGACCGGAATGTTTTTATGCAACAAGTAGAGAAACAATATTAATGAAATATTAGCGATAGTTATAAAATGTTTACACGCGAGTAAGTCACGTGACTGATGCACATTTCTGTCTCCGCATTATCTTTGTTAAATCCTGTGTATTAAGTGTATGTAACTGAAATTCTATTTTTGTATACATACAAGTTGATAAGTGTGTAAGGTTTATTCATCTAATAGTGGGGGAAAGTTTGTGATTTATTTGTTTAAGATGTTAGATTAGTAAATTTACGAAGCAAGAGCACGCCAACATTAAGAGACAAAGAAACCTGGAATTTATCCTGTGTGGATAAAACTGGTGAACTTTTCTTTGTCTCTTGTTTTTCGTTCTTCGTTTCGTGTTGGTTGTGCGTCTTGTTTGGTCTACGGAGCTTCATACACGCTCCGGTTATTTTATTTGAGGATCACAGTTATTGTCAGAGCTCTTTCTTCTTAACTACTTTTGAGCATCTTATAGTTATTCATTTTAAGCAAGCCTTATTTTGTTTTAGTGTACGTCCGTTAACCTCGTGAGATATCAACTTTAATTATTGTCGTTAAGCCAAACGAGATTAGTTTAAGTATATCGCAACGAGTAGCTTCAGTTATCATAATATGTCCGGCCCAAACTCCACGCCGGACCAAGAACCTGCTGCCGTGGATCAAGACCCGGAGAGCACGGTAAAACCGTGAGCCGCTTTCCAGTTCACTTTGCAACAGCAGTGTGTGAAATTCAGAGACCTTTCCAGTCCATTTGGTGGACATCCGAGGACAGCTGAGAACCACCGTTCCTTCATCCCTTCAACCGGGAGTCATCGCCTCTCAACGGGAAACAACAGCCGCTGGAGAGCCGTGAGTCCACTCCGTTGGAGCAGAAACAACCGGCTGAACCACCGTAAAGTCAGCTGGACACCGCTGCTCAAAGTAGGAAACCGACATCTTCTAATGTGACTAAGAGTTGGTGTCGGATAACGCTCTGAATGATTATAATTTAAATTTATCGTTTAGAGTAGCGTTAGGATTATAAAGGAAATCACAATCTTCCCTTCATCTGAAATCATTTGCCTGTTATTTGAAATCAATTCATTCAAGTCGTTGTCTGTCATATTATTTCAAAGTGGGAACTATAGATCAATGAACTCGGTACTTACGCCTGAGATATTGAGGCTGCTAAATTTGTTACCAAATTATTGGATTTATTTTTGTTATTTTCCTCCGTAAGGAGGTGGTGCCCCAAAGTTTTATTTCTAAAGTAGTTTATATACGCTACACTGTAACTACTGTACTTTATACTACAGAGACAGAGTAACAATACATTATCAATACTGTAACTACTGTACTTTATACTAAAGAGAGCAATATCAGCATTATCAATAAATATATATGAGTCTGTGTTCACTGTAACTATATACTATGTATATATATATATACATATATAAATATTT
>NC_072465.1:30925161-30930161 GCF_027596085.1 Anoplopoma fimbria | reverse complement strand
TGAGGACCGTGGACGGGATCTGAAAGGAGACGACGGAAAGTTCATTCTGCTGCTGAGCAAGAGTAAAGAAGATCGTGTTGATCTGTGGAGAAACATCAACATCATTAATATCTGCACTTTAAGTCACTAATAATGTCTGAGGTTGTCTCTGACAGTCGATCACCTGAGGAACCAGATCCATAAAACACCAAACTAAAGCCAGATCCATAAAACACCAAACTAAAGCCAGATCCATAAAACACCAAACTAAAGCCAGATCCATAAAACACCAAACTAAAGCCAGATCCATAAAACACCAAACTAAAAACACCAAACTAAAGCCAGATCCATAAAACACCAAACTAAAGCCAGATCCATAAAACACCAAACTAAAGCCAGATCCATAAAACACCAAACTAAAGCCAGATCCATAAAACACCAAACTAAAGCCAGATCCATAAAACACCAAACTAAAGCCAGATCCATAAAACACCAAACTAAGACCAGATCCATAATGTTTACATATGTTTACATTGTTTAAATTTATCAACGATCCTTCTACAACATTCATCCAGTCATTATTCTACATATCAACAGTTCACTTAATCTTGATGTTTGAACAGAATCATTAATCCAGCTGTTTAACTTTCAAGCAACCAATCAATCAACCAATCAACCAATCAACCAATCAACCAATCAATAAAGATACTTGGAGATATTAAGAGAAGATACTTAGAGATATTAAGAGAAGATCATCAGCTGCAGTTATTCAATAATAAGGAAACCAATGTGAGGAGAGAACAGACAGAAGAGTTTCATCAGTGAAGAACAAATCATTCATTATGTTGATGATTGTTAGAAGAACATCCCTCTGATCCTCAGGCAGGATTTCATCCTCAAAGTTCTTCAACTGATTAAACCTTCACAGTCAAAGTCTGGAGAGAAAGAACCTCAGTGTCCTTGAGCAAGGCACTGACTTCTCTCCAGATGGTGGACCATGTTTTATTCAGAAAGGTTGAAGTTTATTTCTCTTCATTTTTTACTAAATGTGTTGATCAGGAACATTAAGCATCATTTTGTTCTTCTCACTCTCTAAAAACAGTCAAAAATCTTTTGAGTAATCTTAAAAGTTCCTGTTAAACTTTCTTGGGCTAGAAGTTGTAATTTGCTACTTAAATCTGGAACAGTCAAACTAAGTGAAGCCTAAAATAATTCATTAACCTCGTGGACAAACTTCACTCCTGTTGAGGGCGATTATGAGATTGTTCAGACAAGCTGCTCACTGTTAGAATCCCATCAGCTTAATGAGGCACGATTAGACGGCATCATGGATGAGACGTCTTAAGACTTCACATGAACCCATGTGTGAGAGACGGACTGAGCTAACACGTGACCCTCAGGTCACATGACCCTCAGGTCACATGACCTCACTGTCCCTATGAAACAGGACTTCATCCTACAGACGCTGATGTCACGTCTCTGCTGCTGTATTTCCATTTGACTCATAACAACAAGACTGAAATGATTTCTAAAGATATGAGTTTGGGAGAATAAGTATTAATAAAGTATGAATAGTTACTTATGTTTCACACGATGTGGTGGGCAGAAAAACATTCAGCCACTTGTTCTCTTTTTCTATCATTTTAAGAATGGAAACATGCAGAGGTTTGACTTCACAGTTGGAGGTGTATCTACATGAAACATATATTAACAGTAGATGTGTTGACCACGCTCCTCTGGAGGACCAATGTCAACGCACCTGTGATCACACATGCTTAAGCAGATGAAGTGATGTTCCTCTGACCAACGCCTCCATCACGCCATCAGTTCACTGCAAAGACTCCACCATGTTAGCCAAATGAGATTATGTTCAGAGGACTGGAGAGGAACCGGCCAAAAACAACACCACCCACTTAATCCCACAGCCTCTCTACTGGGAATGATGGGAGCTAATCCCTCACGTAATCTGAGCTCCATCAACACAGAGAGAACTACAGATGGAGGAGGAGGAGGAGGAGGTGGAGATGGAGGAGGAGGAGGAGAGGTGGAGATGGAGGAGGAGGAGAGGGAGGAGGTGGAGATGGAGGAGGAGGAGAGGTGGAGATGGAGGAGGAGGAGAGGTGGAGATGGAGGAGGAGAGGTGGAGATGGAGGAGGAGGAGGAGAGGTGGAGATGGAGGAGGAGGGTGGAGACGGAGGAGGAGAGGTGGAGACGGAGGAGGAGAGGTGGAGATGGAGGAGGAGGAGAGGTGGAGATGGAGGAGGAGGAGAGGTGGAGATGGAGGAGGAGGAGGGTGGAGATGGAGGGGGAGGAGGAGGAGGGGTGGAGATGGAGGGAGGAGGAGGAGGTGGAGAGGAGGAGGATGGAGGGAGGAGGAGGAGGTGGAGATGGAGGAGGAGGAGGTGGAGATGGAGGAGGAGGAGGAGGTGGAGATGGAGGAGAGGAGGAGGAGAGGTGGAGGGAGGAGGAGAGAGGGAGATGGAGGAGGAGGAGAGAGGAGATGGAGGAGGAGAGGGGAGGAGGAGAGGAGGGAGGAGGAGGAGAGGTGGAGATGGAGGAGGAGGAGGAGGTGGAGGAGGAGGTGGAGATGGAGGAGGAGGAGGAGGTGGAGAGGTGGAGATGGAGGAGGAGGAGGAGGTGGAGATGGAGGGAGGAGGAGGAGGAGATGGAGGAGGAGGAGGAGGAGATGGAGGAGATGGAGGGTGGAGATGGAGGAGGAGGGGAGTGGAGATGGAGGAGGAGGAGGAGAGGTGGAGATGGAGGAGGAGGAGGAGAGGTGGAGATGGAGGAGGAGGAGGAGGGTGGAGATGGAGGAGGAGGAGGGTGGAGGGAGGAGGAGGGAGGAGGAGGTGGAGATGGAGGAGGAGGAGAGGTGGAGATGGAGGAGGAGGAGAGGTGGAGGAGGGAGGAGATGGAGGAGGAGGTGGAGATGGAGGAGGAGAGGAGGGAGAGGAGGAGGAGAGGTGGAGATGGAGGAGGAGGAGAGGTGGAGATGGAGGAGGAGGAGAGGGGAGATGGAGGGAGGAGGAGGAGGGTGGAGATGGAGGAGGAGGAGGAGAGGTGGAGATGGAGGAGGAGGAGGAGAGGTGGAGATGGAGGAGGAGGAGAGGTGGAGATGGAGGAGGAGGAGAGGTGGAGTTATGAGTTATAATTGTGTTTACATGCTGACCTCGGTCCTGACAAATGAAACATTCACCACTTCATCCATCTGATTTATTCTCTCGCTCCCTCCATCCATCCACAAACCTCCAGCCTCCTCCATTCCTCCTCCATTCCTCCTCCATCCATCCATCCACAAACCTCCATTCCTCCTCCATTCCTCCATGGAGCCTCCTCTGTGCATCCATCCTCGGCTCTGTAAAGCCACTGACGACATGGAGATGAACAGATGGACGTATACATATAGATTTATACCACTCTAGTTGTATTTATGGATCTCTTTCTGTGACAGCATTCTATCACTTTATGACACATTTAAAGACTTAACCTTTATTTTTCGTCAGGACGGGTCAAGAGTTGGCATGTTGGCACGTCGGCCGTCACACCGTGTGAAGGGCAGAGCTGTACAAACCCTGAGGCATGAAGGCATGTGGAGCCGGGGATCGAACCCACAACATTAGGGTGAAAGGAACCCTTCAGAGCGTGATGGATGTGCAACACGTTAAACACCAACGTCCAATGTGAAGCTGACTTCTGCTATCGGCTGAATCATCATCTCATCAAAGCTAACGAGCAGCTCTCTGATGCTGAGGAAGAGAAGAAGTCCTTCACTGCCTCCTCTGAAGCTACTGAAGGGTCACTCTCTCTCTCTCTCTCTCTCTCTCTCTCTCTCTATATATATATATATAAATATATATATATATATATATATATATATATATATATATATATATATTTATATAGTTCAGACGAGGGCCTGCTGAAGCTTTGTGTTTTGGGACGCCGGACGGGTGAATCTGAAGAATGAGCAGCAGAAATGGAGCCATTAATCCAAAGACTTCAGGGAGGAGGGGAGGAGGGAGAGGGAGGCGGAGGAGGGGAGGAGAGGGAGGGAGAGGGGAGGGAGGGGAGGAGACCCTTCAGAGGAGGAGAGGGGGAGGAGAGGGGAGAGGGAGAGGTCCAGAGGGAGGGAGGAGAGGGAGGAGGAGGAGGAGGGAGGGAGGAGGAGGAGGGAGGAGAGGGAGGGGCGAGGGGAGGGGAGGGGAGAGGGGGAGAGAGGAGGGAGGGAGGGGAGGAGGGAGGGGGAGGGGAGGAGAGGGGAGAGAGGGGAGAGGGAGGGGGGAGGGGAGGAGGGAGGAGAGGAGAGGGAGGGAGGAGGAGGGGGGAGGGGGGGGGGAGGGGGGAGGAGGAGAGGAGGGAGGAGGGGGAGGGGGAGGAGGGGAGGAGGGAGGAGGGAGGGAGGGGAGGAGAGAGGGAGGGAGGGGAGGAGGAGGAGGGGAGGGAGGAGGGGGAGGGGAGGAGGGGGGGAGGAGGGGAGGGAGAGAGGAGGGAGGGAGGGGAGGGAGAGGGAGGAAATCAATCTTACTCCCTCCAGACTCCAGCTCTCCTGTTTCCATCTTAATCTTTCCTCTTCTTCCTACTTGTTTGTTTCTCCTCTTTTCTTTACCACTCTTTCATTTTCATTGTGGCTCTTTCCTTCGTCCCTCCTTCAATCCTTATTCATCCCTCCTTTGTCCCTCCTCTGTCCTTCCTTTATCCCTCCTTCATCCTTCCTTCATCCCGCCTCTGTCCCTCCTTCGTCCCTCCTTCCCTCCCTTCTCCTCTCCTCTGTCCCTCCTCTCGTCCCTCCTCTGTCCCTCCCTCCTCCTCTGTCCCTCCTCTGTCCCTCCTCTCCTCCCTCCTCCTGTCCCTCCTCTGTCCCTCCTCTGTCCCTCCTTCTGTCCCTCCTTGTCCCTCCTTCGTCCCTCCTTCGTCCCTCCTTCGTCCCTCCTCTGTCCCTCCTCTGTCCCTCCTTCGTCCCTCCTCTGTCCCTCCTCTGTCCCTCCTTCTCCCTCCCTCCTTCGTCCTTCGTCCCTCCTCTC
>NC_072465.1:30900161-30905161 GCF_027596085.1 Anoplopoma fimbria | reverse complement strand
TAATCACAGTTCATCTCCCTCGTCCAATCAGAGCCTGGGAATGTAACCCTCCACCACTAACACATCCTCAAAAATCTTCAAAAACACCAAACATCATTTCACCGTTTGGTGTTTTAGGTTCCAGGATATTCAGGATCTTTGGAACCTCCATTGATTTAAAACAAATATCCATAAACATGATGAAGACAGACAGACAGACAGTCAACAGTACACCATGCTACATGCTACTGTGTAGAGGAATCAGCTGTGTGTGTGTGTGTGTGTGTGTGTGTGTGTGTGTGTGTGTGTGTGTGTGTGTGTGTGTGTGTGTGTGTGTGTGTGTGTGTGTGTGTGTGTGTGTGTGAAGTGAGAACAGCTGCCTCTTCACAGCCTCACTGCTCCGTCTCCACTGACGGAGGCTGACGGGTACTTCACCACCAGACTTCCTCTTTATGCAGATTTTAAATAACGTTCCCTGTCGAGCCTGAAAGCATCGGATCCTTTATTCCTAATAATAATATATAATATATTAATAATATAATATAATGTAATGTAATGTAATGTAATGTAATGTAATATAATATAATAAATATAATATAATATAATGTAATATAATATAATATAATGTAATATAATCTAATATAATATAATATAATATAATATAATGTAATGTAATATAATATAATGTAATATAATATAATATAATGTAATATAATATAATATAATGTAATGTAATGTAATGTAATGTAATGTAATGTAATATAATATAATATAATGTAATGTAATATAATATAATGTAATATAATATAATATAATATAATGTAATGTAATATAATATAATATAATGTAATGTAATGTAATGTAATGTAATATAATGTAATGTAATATAATATAATATAATATAATGTAATGTAATATAGCAGAAATGATCTGAATGAAATGAGACATGAACTAAAAACAAACATCAGAGTTCCCTCTTCAGGAATGCGTTATGATGACATAATTAAGATGTAGTGGTGCTCCCTCTCTCTCTCTGTGTAAGAGAGGGAGAACGTCAGCGTGGAACCGGTTTATAAAGGAGGTGAACTGAGTCCGTCTGTGATGACTTAACATATGAGAACCTCACGTTCTAGTGAGAACAGGTCGCTACAATCTGACAAAGAACATAATTTGCAGACGTTAAAATGAACTCAGCTCTGAGGACGGACCGCTCAGTGTGTCGGGTTCTACTGAGCAGAATGATATCAAACACAGGTCGGGTTCTACTGAGCAGAATGATATCAAACACAGGTCGGGTTCTACTGAGCAGAATGATATCAAACACAGGTCGGGTTCTACTGAGCAGAATGATATCAAACACAGGTCGGGTTCTACTGAGCAGAATGATATCAAACACAGGTCGGGTTCTACTGAGCAGAATGATATCAAACACAGGTCGGGTTCTACTGAGCAGAATGATATCAAACACAGGTCGGGTTCTACCTACAGGATACTGACTTCTCAATAATCTTTATCACATAATGTGGTTTTAGATCAATAAAGTGTTTCTCCAGAGTCACATCAGGACATTTCTACGTGAGCAGAGAACACCAGGTTCTATGTCGTCTTAACATGACCACAGCTCATTTCCTAAACTTCATTTGACCCCAGTGGTCAGTGAACGATGTGTATCATGATGTGTGTCAGAAACAAAGATCTACTCTTTAAATGTTCCTGTTGAGAACCCTGCAGGTCGTTCTAGATGTTCTACTCTCTGTTCTGCCTAACGAGAACCATCACATCTCAATATCTTTACATTTAAAAAGATATTTCATGGAGCAGACACTTCCTCTCAGTGCTGCTGTTTCCATGAATGAATGAGGTTAATGGAACCGGGGGAAAGTGAAGCTCCAACAGAACCGATGTCTGATGGAGAACACGTTCCACAATGTTCTAGATTAACTTCTCTCTGCATCGAGAAAAGCTTTTCAAACAACAACGTATCTAAGTATTAATCTTTTATTTTTCTCTGACAGGAGCTTCTTCAGTCGACAGCCACGATAGAGGAGCTCAGAATAATGTCACTCTGATGTCACTCTGATGTCACTCTGATGTCACTCTGATGTCACTCTGATGTCTCTCTGATGTCACTCTGATGTCACTCTGATGTCACTCTGATGTCACTCTGATGTCACTCTGCAGGTTTTACTCTCCATAGAGAACGTATGGAGGCTGTCAGAGCAGTCCTCTGTCTCAACGATGGAGTGGGGAGGGTGAAGAATATATAAGTATTTATATGAATATGACTTTATCTCATACTGTGAATATGTAGACTGTATGAATAGTTTTTATACATGCAAAATGCTGTGTATTATTATATATTATATATTATATATTATATATTATATATTAAACATTATAGATTAAACATTATATATTATAGATGATAGATTATAGATTCAACATTATCTATTATATATTATAAATTATACATTATAGATTATACATCATATATTATAGATGATAGATTATAGATTATATATTAAACATTATATATTATAGATTAAACATTATAGATTATAGATGATAGATTATAGATTAAACATTATATATTATATATTATACATTATACATTATCGATTATACATCATATATTATAGATGATAGATTATATATTAAACATATATTATAGATTATACATTACAGATTATAGATTATATATAAAACATATATTATAGATTAAACATTATAGATTAAACATTATAGATTAAACATTCTATATTATAGATTATAGATTAAACATTCTATATTAAACAGATTATAGATTATATAAAACACAGTCTAGTTAAAATGAAATGTTCTGCTCGTCTTGTTGTGTTTGGTTTGTATTTTAATAAAAGATGAATTATTTGAGTTGATTCACTGGAAGCAGAAGAAATATTCTGTTTTTGTCTTCACTAGTTTAGAAGAAGAGTGGATTTAATAAAGTGTTTATAGATTCATTCATAATACATAATGTTAATAAAGTCTTTATAGATTCATTCATAATACATAATGTTAATAAAGTCTTTATAGATTCATTCATAATACATAATGTTAATAAAGTCTTTATAGATTCATTCATAATACATAATGTTAATAAAGTCTTTATAGATTCATTCATAATACATAATGTTAATAAAGTCTTTATAGATTCATTCATAATACATAATGTTAATAAAGTGTTTATAGATTCATTCATAATACATAATGTTAATAAAGTGTTTATAGATTCATTCATAATACATAATGTTAATAAAGTCTTTATAGATTCATTCATAATACATAATGTTAATAAAGTCTTTATAGATTCATTCATAATACATAATGTTAATAAAGTGTTTATAGATTCATTCATAATACATAATGTTAATAAAGTCTTTATAGATTCATTCATAATACATAATGTTAATAAAGTCTTTATAGATTCATTCATAATACATAATGTTAATAAAGTGTTTATAGATTCATTATTAATAAACTGATGTTAATAAAGTCTTTATAGATTCATTCATAATACATAATGTTAATAAAGTCATTCATAATACATAATGTTAATAAAGTCTTTATAGATTCATTATAATACATAATGAATTCATTTCATAAATACATAATGTTAATAAAGTCTTTATAGATTCATTCATAATACATAATGTTAATAAAGTCTTTATAGATTCATTCATAATACATAATGTTAATAAAGTCTTTATAGATTCATTCATAATACATAATGTTAATAAAGTCTTTATAGATTCATTCATAATACATAATGTTAATAAAGTCTTTATAGATTCATTCATAATACATAACGGTTCACTTTCATTTAGCTGAAATCAACTCTTCATTTATTCTGATGTTCAACAGAATCTCCTCCTGAGACTGAGAGAGAGATCACTCCATCACTCCTCCCTCCCTCTGTTCACTCCCTCCATCACTCCTCCCTCCTCTGTTCACTCACTCCATCACTCCTCCCTCCCTCTGTTCACTCCCTCCACACTCCTCCTCCCTCTGTTCACTCACTCCATCACTCCTCCCTCCCTCTGTTCACTCACTCCATCACTCCTCCCTCCCTCTGTTCACTCACTCCATCACTCCTCCCTCCCTCTGTTCACTCACTCCATCACTCCTCCCTCCCTCTGTTCACTCACTTCCTCCCTCCTTACTCCCTCTGTTCACTCACTTCCTCCCTCCTCCCTCCCTCTGTTCACTCACTCCATCACTCCTCCCTCCCTCTGTTCACTCCTCCATCCTCCTCCCTCCCTCTTGTTCACTCACTCCATCCTCCTCCCTCCCTCTGTTCACTCACTCCTCCTCCTCCCTCCCTCTGTTCACTCACTTCCTCCCCTCCTTACTCCCTCTGTTCACTCACTTCCTCCCTCCTTACTCCCTCTGTTCACTCACTTCCTCCCTCCTTACTCCCTCTGTTCACTCCTTCCTCCCTCCTTCTCTCAGCTTCATTACAGCAGAGAAACAAAGAGTCCACCCAGCGACACACAAGCTGGCAGCCAAGGTGACATGGGGGGAGCACACACACACACACACACACACACACACACACACACACACACACACACACACACACACACACACACACACACACACACACACACACACACACACACACACACACACACACACACACACACACACACACACACACACACACACACACACAGAATGGACTCCCATGAGCCTTTGCTTCATCTCTTTGGACGACACTGAGCCCTTTAGTCATGTGTGTGTTTATATGTGTGTGAGGAGAGAACAGAAGTGTATATGAGTTCATGTAGAACAAATTAAAGAACATCAACTCGTTCACTATAGGGGAGAGTCTTTATGAAGTCTGGTTCTGGTTCTGGACGTTTAAATCATCCGAATCGTTATTAAAGCATCAACAAGAAGATGTTCCTCTCCTCTTCTGTGGTCACAGAGCCTCTACACCTGAAGAACACGTTAAGGTTCCTGAGAGCTACTGAGGAGAACGTCCAAACACACGATGACAG
>NC_072465.1:30877661-30890161 GCF_027596085.1 Anoplopoma fimbria | reverse complement strand
CACACACACACACACACACACACACACACGCCACACACACACACACACACACACACACACACACACACACACACACCCACACACACACACACACACACACACACACACACACACGCCCACACACGCCCACACACACACACACGCTCCTACAGAGATGGAGTCATCGGTGCAGAGCAGAACAGGGACTTTTAATCAGTCCTGGAACAGAGCAGAGAGCTGGAGATGTTTGACACAGTGGGCTCTCGTTTGTATCTTCAGTTTATCCATCCATCCATCTTCCATAACCGCTTATCCAGTTAAGGGTTGCGGGGGTGCTGGAGCCGATCCCAGCTGTCAATGGGCGAAGACAGGGTTCACCTGGACGGGGTTCACCTGGACAGGGTTCACCTGGACAGGTCTCCAGCCTGTCACAGGGCTGACATATAGAGACAAACAACCACTCACACTCACATCCACACCTACGGGATATTTAGAGTCTTCAATGCACCTAAGCTGCATGTCTTTGGACTGTGGGAGGAAGCCGGAGAACCCGGAGAGAACCCACGCTGACACGGGGAGAACATGCAAACTCCACACAGAAGGTTGTCCAGCCCGGGAATTGAACCCGGGCCCCTCTTGCTGTGAGGCGACAGTGCTAACCACTACACCACCGTGCAGCCCATCTTCAGTTTATGTTCTAAATAAAATGCTTCCTTGGTGCTCGCTGATAAGAAGTACTGACCTGCAGCCACAGTTTATCGTGCTGAGACCATTTCCCTCCGGCGGTACACTGGAACGTAGCGTTCTGACCCACGTTCACCTCCACGTTCTGCAGACGCAGGAAGTGAGGAGCTTTACCTGCAGCACACAGAAAACACGCAGAAACATTCAGAGTCAATATTCTGTAGAAACAAAGCAGATAAAAAAACTGTTTGTTTGGGATGATATCTGCATAATCTCAAAACACATTTAGAACCATTGCTTCTGCTTTTTGACCTTTAAATCTCCAGGACTGCAGACAGCACTGACGTCTCCTTCTGATTTATGCAAGACAACATACTTTGTTAAATTAAATTCATTCCGTGTGAAAAGGTCTTCAAGTGTTCTGAGCTAATAATAATCGTATATTAAAAGGAGACCATCTCGTCCATGAAGACGTGGTGGATCCTCTCTGACTCTAACGGTCACGTTGTTACGAACAACGAGAACTTATGAATAAATGTTTATCTGTACGTTCTTCTTCCTCCTCGCTGTCTCAGGTTAGTGTTTCATTCTTTAAACTCTCTGAGAACACCTCCACTCTCTTCTTCTGGATCTCTACCATCATCTCACACTGTGACTGATCTGATCAGTGATCGGCACAGATCAGCTCGTGTTCTGTAACAGCTCGTCAGAGAACATGAACACGTGAGCAGAGAAAAGAGACGTGAAGAGAAGACATGAGGAGGAATGAAACAAGAAGCTCTACAAAAATGATCTAAAACATGGAAACAACCCGACGCTCTGTCTGAGATGTGTCCATGTGCTCAAAGCAAGTAGAGCTGAACTGAAGGAACATGAAAGTGATGTTTGGTGTTCTAATGAGAACCGACAGCGAGAATGTGATAGAGTTACAGAGCAGGCAGACAGACAGGTGAGATGTAATAGAGTTACAGAGCAGACAGACAGGTGAGATGTTATAGAGTAACAGAGCAGACAGACAGGTGAGATGTAATAGAGTTATAGAGCAGACAGACAGGTGAGATGTTATAGAGTAACAGAGCAGACAGACAGACAGGTGAGATGTAATAGAGTTACAGAGCAGACAGACAGGTGAGATGTTATAGAGTAACAGAGCAGACAGACAGGTGAGATGTAATAGAGTTACAGAGCAGACAGACAGACAGGTGAGATGTAATAGAGTAACAGAGCAGACAGACAGGTGAGATGTAATAGAGTTACAGAGCAGACAGACAGGTGAGATGTAATAGAGTTACAGAGCAGACAGACAGGTGAGATGTTATAGAGTAACAGAGCAGACAGACAGGTGAGATGTAATAGAGTTACAGAGCAGACAGACAGGTGAGATGTTATAGAGTAACAGAGCAGACAGACAGGTGAGATGTAGACAGACAGGTGAGATGTAATAGAGTTAGAGCAGACAGACAGGTGAGATGTAATAGAGTAACAGAGCAGACAGACAGGTGAGATGTAGACAGAGTTACAGAGCAGACAGACAGGTGAGATGTAATAGAGTTACAGAGCAGACAGACAGGTGAGATGTAATAGAGTAACAGAGCAGACAGACAGGTGAGATGTAATAGAGTAACAGAGCAGACAGACAGGTGAGATGTAATAGAGTAACAGAGCAGACAGACAGGTGAGATGTAATAGAGTTACAGAGCAGACAGACAGGTGAGATGTAATAGAGTTACAGAGCAGACAGACAGGTGAGATGTAATAGAGTAACAGAGCAGACAGACAGACAGGTGAGATGTAATAGAGTAACAGAGCAGACAGACAGGTGAGATGTAATAGAGTAACAGAGCAGACAGACAGGTGAGATGTAATAGAGTAACAGAGCAGACAGACAGGTGAGATGTAATAGAGTAACAGAGCAGACAGACAGGTGAGATGTAATAGAGTTACAGAGCAGACAGACAGGTGAGATGTAATAGAGTAACAGAGCAGACAGACAGACAGGTGAGATGTAATAGAGTAACAGAGCAGACAGACAGGTGAGATGTAATAGAGTTACAGAGCAGACAGACAGGTGAGATGTAATAGAGTAACAGAGCAGACAGACAGACAGGTGAGATGTAATAGAGTAACAGAGCAGACAGACAGGTGAGATGTAATAGAGTAACAGAGCAGACAGACAGGTGAGATGTAATAGAGTAACAGAGCAGACAGACAGGTGAGATGTAATAGAGTAACAGAGCAGACAGACAGACAGGTGAGATGTAATAGAGTAACAGAGCAGACAGACAGGTGAGATGTAATAGAGTTACAGAGCAGACAGACAGGTGAGATGTAATAGAGTAACAGAGCAGACAGACAGACAGTGAGATGTAATAGAGTAACAGAGCAGACAGACAGGTGAGATGTAATAGAGTAACAGAGCAGACAGACAGGTGAGATGTAATAGAGTTACAGAGCAGACAGACATTTGAACACATTTGTAATAAGACCCTGATAGAGTCTCTCTGTGTGTGTAAACAGATGATGGTCAGTATGGAGGGTCAAACATTACAATCACTTACGGCATGGGTGAGCCAGAACTCGAATGTCGTCGACGGCGATGAACCCTGGATGACCTTGAACCGAAACGGCTTCAAATATTACCTGAAAGGGGAAGGAAGGAAGGAAGGAAGGAAGGAAGGAAGGAAGGAAGGAAGGAAGGAAGGAAGGAAGGAAGGAAGGAAGGAAGGAAGGAAGGAAGGAAGGAAGGAAGGAAGGAAGGAAGGAAGGAAGGAAGGAAGGAAGGAAGGAAGGAAGGAGGAGGAAGGAAGGGAAGGGAGGGAGGAAGGAAGGAAGGAAGGAAGGAAGGAAGGAAGGAAGGAGGAAGGAAGGGAGGAAGGAAGGAAGGAAGGAAGGAAGGGAAGGAAGGGAAGGAAGGAAGGAAGGGGAGGAAGGGAGGAAGGAAGGGAAGGAAGGAAGGAAGGAAGGAAGGGAAGGAAGGAAGGAAGGGAGGAGGGAGGAAGGGAAGGAAGGAAGGAAGGAAATAATCAGGTTGAGTCTCTTTTCTCTAACAAATAATCAGGTTGAGTCTCTTTTCTCACACACACACACACACACACACACACACACACACACACACACACACACACACACACACACACACACACACACACACACACACACACACACACACACTCAGTGTTCCTCTGTCAGATCCTGAACAGCAGACGTTGGACTCTGAATATGAAGTCGTCTCTTCTTCTCTTCAGGAATAGATCTTCTTCTCTTCAGGAATAGATCTTCTTCTCTTCAGGAATAGATCTTCTTCTCTTCAGGAATAGATCTTCTCTTCAGGAATAGATCTTCTCTTCAGGAATAGATCTTCTTCTCTTCAGGAATAGATCTTCTTCTCTTCAGGAATAGATCTTCTCTTCAGGAATAGATCTTCTCTTCAGGAATAGATCTTCTTCTCTTCAGGAATAGATCTTCTTCTCTTCAGGAATAGATCTTCTCTTCAGGAATAGATCTTCTTCTCTTCAGGAATAGATCTTCTTCTCTTCAGGAATAGATCTTCTCTTCAGGAATAGATCTTCTTCTCTTCAGGAATAGATCTTCTCTTCAGGAATAGATCTTCTCTTCAGGAATAGATCTTCTTCTCTTCAGGAATAGATCTTCTTCTCTTCAGGAATAGATCTTCTCTTCAGGAATAGATCTTCTCTCTGACGGGTTTCTAGAAGCAGCTGTAGTTTCTCTGAAATGTTGTTTTCTGTGTTGTGACCTTTTCTCCTCTACTTTAAACTCCAGGAGCTCATGAAGACCAAAACATGAAGATCATCAGAGAGCTTCATGTCTGCTCAGCTCACTTCACTTTGATCTGAGGCTCCTTCTCTACGAGGAGATGCTGGACACCATCAGAGATAAGGTTTGTATCATGGATCTGTGTGTGTGTGTGTGTGTGTGTGTGTGTGTGTGTGTGTGTTACCTGGTAGGAGTTGGGCCAGAAGGTGGAGATGGCGAGCTCGGCCTTCACCCAGCCCTCCGTCACCGTATCGGAGGCGTTCCATACGGGGTTTCCCTGAGCGCCTCCATTCACCTGCAGACAGGTGAACATAATAAAAAGACATTAAAGACTTTAAGGAGTCGTTTTAATATCTAATTATTGTATAAAAGCTCTTTACTGGAATAAAACTTAAAGTACATTGCTGGTGCTTCTGTTTCTTAGCATTGAGACCACATTACCCATAAACCATTGCTGCACAATGATAATCCCTGCTGATTGAAAGAGCTCAAATATTTATGCAGTGATGGACTACAATAAATTGTCTGTATTAATGTAATAAACTGTTGATTCCTTCTCCTTCTGATATTCCTCTTTAACCCGTTAATTAATGAGTGTGAACATTGAATCCTTTGTTCTGACTCGTAGAGGTCTTTGTCTCTTCATGGTCTAGTCTTTGAGGTCCATCAGTGTCCTCAGTCCGTAAAATAAAACCTCAGTGTTCTTTTTGCTTATGAAGAATCATCTCATGACTTATGACCGCTGGTTTCTGTCAATAAACAATATATTAAATGTCTTCTTTCTAACAGTTTACACACAAAGACTCACTAACTTTGTCTCTATTTCTGAGGAACCAAAGAGGTCCGTCAGACACCCGGTCTCCATCAGACTGGACCAGTGAGTCCTGAACCATGAAGAGAGTTCATCAGACCAGTTTATCTTCAGGTTATCTGGTTTAATCCGATACACTGCTGATCTACTCAGTAAATCAACCAGAGTTTATTAATGTGGTTATGAGACGTTCACATAAAGGGGCGGGGTTTACAGGCTCCGACCAATCACAAACTAGGAAGGTCTGATGTCAGCAGAGCGGAGGATCTTAAAATCACACACAAGATCAGAACACATTAACTTAATATAATATGATGATTATAGTCTGTGGTCTCTAGATGAAGCAGTGACATCATAGATCTGTTATTATAATTAAACACATTCACACAGTCACTGATTTATTAACAGTCTGTCCGTTTAAACTGTTTAGTCTGAATAAGGACTTTAACTTCTGATATTATATTATATAAGCTCTGTGAGCTCTGATTGGTCAGTGGGCGGAGCTTTTATACCAGTTCATCTCTTCTCGCCAACATCACCTGCTCCGTTCAGCATCAGTTACCATGGTGATCTACCAGGTAAGAAGTTAACCTCCAGAGTTAACCAGGAAGTCAGCTGGATAACCACTAATCCTGATCCTGGTTCAGAGCTCTGGACTAACAACTCCCTCATAGACAGGAAGCAAAGCTCTGTTTGTTTGTTACCTGTTCAATCTGTTCAGTCCGTCAGCACACACACACACACACACACACACACACACACACACACACACACACACACACACACACACACACACACACCTTGATGTAGACGTTGAGGGTACCCGGGCTGGCTCCGTCCCGGCTGGACAGAGAGTACAGGAAGTCGATGCAGTGGGTGTCGTTCTCCTTCAGGGTCGGCATGTAGAAGTGAGCCTTCTGACCCGACGCCCGGCCCGACGCGTTCACCACCATGAAGGAGCCTGAAGACAAAGAGACGGGAGTTAGACCAGGACCAGAACCACTATAAACCAGTATAAACCAATATAAACCAGTATAAACCACTATAAACCAGTATAAACCACTATAAACCAGTATAAACCACTATAAACAGTCAGTGACGGGTTCACCACCATGAGGAACCTAAAGACCAGGACCAGAACCACAGAGGAGCTCCTACATTTAGATATAAACCTGATTGAATCTGATCACTGAACGTTTCTTTAAACTGTCCAGGTGAACTTTGTTGGTAGAAAACTTCGTCCCGGTTTGTTCTCCAGAAGCTTCAGAAGACCAGAAGAACTCCAGCTGTTTAGTTTAGAGGATCCGTATATCAGCGTCTTCATGCATCGAGCCCAAAGGTTCTGAACCACGACAGGAAACACATCGTCTCCACCGACTCGTGGTTTAAGTGTGTTTTAGTCTCTGCTTTATGGCTCCGGGTGGAGCTTTATGGGTCGGGTGGAGCTTTATGGGTCGGGTGGAGCTTTATGGGTCGGCCCGCTCCATTTGGCCGACTGCTATCCTCCAGACTGAGAGTTAAAGAGACGAACAGAGATACTGAATCAGGAGAGACTGAGTGTGTCGGTGTGGAAGAGTCCTGAGCTACTGCAGAGACGGAGAACCTGTGTGGAAGAGTCCTGAGCTACTGCAGAGACGGAGAACCTGTGTGTGTGTGTGTGTGTGTGTGTGTGTGTGTGTGTGTGTGTGTGTGTGTGTGTGTGTGTGTGTGTGTGTGTGTGTGTGTGTGTGTGTGTGTGTGTGTGTGTGTGTGTGTGTGTGTGTGTGTGTGTGTGTGTGTGTGTGTGTGTGTGGGGACAGCAGATCAATAACATGTTCTCTAGGTTCTGTCACTTGGTATACGGAGCAGAATGAAAGATTGTGTCCTGTTTAATAAACCGTCCTGATTAGTCTCAGATGTTCTGTTTGTTCTAACGTTCATGTTGGGACTTTTACATTTTAGGAACAAAACTCTAGAACTTCTAAAATAACCAACTACACTTGTAGATTTGATGAAAAGACATAATAATAAAAGTCAAAACCAACTCAGACAGAAGCACTGTTGACCTTAACCCGACCTTAACTCTAACTTTGACAAGGAACAAGTCTGAACCCTGAAATGTTTGACCTGGTAGAAACCAGCTGAGTCCTCCTCAGTGTGTCTGATTATTATGGGATGTAATTAAAGAACCGCATGTTCAGACATCATGACAAACCTCAATCCCTCAGCTGATGATTTACGCTTCAATGGTTTAGAATTACATGAATATTCTACATTTCATTAATACATATACGCACACACACACACACACACACACACACACACACACACACACACACACACACACACACACACACACACACACACACACACACACACAGCTCTGTAAAGCAAATGGAGGGTTTTATTTAAAAGTCTCTTTTTAAATAAAGTTGAGTTGAATGGAGTCGACAGCAGACGATGAGTGTGAGGTTTGTTACCCGGAGACTCTTCTCACCGTGACAACCGTCTGCAGACGTGTTACACCGTACGGACACATAAACACCAATGACACAACCACACACAGGTGCATTCCAACACACACACACACACACACACACACACACACACACACACACACACACACACACACACACACACACACACACACACACACACACACACACACACACACACACACAGTCATCTCCATATAATGAAACATGGCTCTCACATTGAGTCTCTCACGCGATAACAAGCTCTCATGTCACACGTTGTTTCCAGCTGTGAGGTCGGAGAGGAGACATCTGTTGACGTGAGGAAACGTGATGGATCTGTCTTCCATGTCAACACACACACACACACACACACACACACACACACACACACACACACACACACACACACACACACACACACACACACTCATGGATATAACTGGGTCAACTCTGTGCAGTGAGCGTTCCAGCACATTCTGCCACATGAGACCAGCTGTTTTCACAAATACTGTTCACAATGTGATTCTGTTTTCTGAAGGCGTCATCATGAAACAGCAGCAGGAGTCTGTGAGCCGCTGAAGTGCCTTTGAGCACAGCGTTTAACCCCCAGCTGCTGATCTCTTTCAGTGTTCACTGAAGATACAGTGAGACAGGACTGAAGAGAGAGCGTCCATCATGGACCGATCTGTTCAGGAGCTTTTTCTCTTAACTTAACAAAGTGACACCAAACACCAAGTATGAGACTCAGACTGTGTGAGAGACAGACATATGAGGGAGGATGGTTAACGTCTCTCATCAATACCAGATCAGACTGACCAACAGTAACACACACACACACTGTTCTTTAAGGGTCTAAAGTAACACAGTGTGTGTTGTGAATGTAAACTGAATCACAGGATATCACAGGATATGCATGTTATCTTCCTCTATCAAAGGACATCACATATCCTCAAACAGAAACAAACTTTAACTCAACACGTCTGCCGTTCTGAGCTTCAGACATGAAAGTCGTCTGAGCACCAAAGCAGAAAGCAGCGCCGCCTAAATCTCTCGTTAGGAGATCAATTACATCCCAGAGTTCTGCTGAAACACGCCGATGTTCACAGAGCGTCCCTCGGGTCGCCGCTCAAAGCTCTTAAATCTCTCTTTCATTCTCTTATCGGATGCTTTGTGTCTGTCGTGTTCCGGATTAAGATGTCCTCTGAGCTCAGCGAGGATCTCTGGTTCTCTGAGCGTCTGAGAGCTGGCTCTACGTTTGTAGTTCCTCTGAAACGCAGCGATGGAGACGTAGTGAGACATCACATCCATCAATAGAGCATCTATGCTGCTGATGTTCTCTACCACATCATTCAGACCTTTAACAAACACCAACTCTTCTTCTGTGGTCTTTAAGAGAAGAGTCTCACTCCATGAGAGTGAAGAGTGCTCATGAATGTGGGCGGAGTCATATATATATATATGTATATATGTATATGTATATATGTATATATATATGTATATATATGTATATATAGATACATATATATACATATATATATATATATATATATATATATATGTATACATATGTATCTGCTTTACGATGCTTTAATAGAGTGATGTATAGCTCACCTACACACCTCTCTGTATTCAGACTGTGGAGTTGCTTCATTGGGTTTTGTGTTAAATAAGGAAGAGATGGATGAGGTGTCACACACTCACACACACACACACACACACACACACACACACACACACACACACACACACACACACACACACACACACACACACACACAGAGGCCTGCAGGCCTTGGTGAAGCCGCTGTAATCCTTTCCTAATAAGGTGCTAAAGACGGGGAGATTGGCATTATTGATCAGGCCTTCAGGGAGAAGCTCTGTTTCCTCATGGACAGGTAATCAATAGTGAGCCTATGAGTCACACACACACACACACACATGAACACATAGAGTAAATCCCTCTGCTAGGTTTGACCCGTGGGAACTCTAAATCCCAAAAGCCCTTGCTGTGTGGGTCACAGGTGTGTTGACCTATAGGAGATCGAAGGCCGAGCATGTGACCGCTGACACAGAGACAAAGGACGGGAGGTCCTCTGTTTGTCTCATCCATCAGTGTGTGTGTGTGTGTGTGTGTGTGTGTGTGTGTGTGTTTCCTCAGTGTGTGCGTGTGTGCGTGTGTGTGTGTGTGTGTGTGTGTGTGTGTGTGTGTGTTTCCTCAGTGTGTGCGTGCGTGTGTGTGTGTGTGTGTGTGTGTGTTTCCTCACTGATAGATGACTCTCACTTTGTAAAGGGAACCTGAGAAATGGTCATAAAGTTTAATATTGTTCTCTCTCAACACAGATTTATGACACAGTGAACTAAACATCCGTTTCTCATTGGGACACTGATTTACACACACACACACACTCTCACACACACACACACACACACACACACACACACACACACACACACACACACACACACTATGTGTACATACATCAGTGGGTTTACGACGGCCCTCCACTGCTCCCTGCTCTCCTCCTCTAGAACTCAACCTGTACGTAATTGGCTTTTTAATGACTTCTGCATTTCAACACATTTCACATTTTGGTTATTTGCCTTCACAAGCCTCATTTGAGGAGGAGGGAGGAGGTGAGACAGGTGAGACAGGTGAGACAGTAGGAGAAACAAGAGAAGACTGAGAGAGAAGTCCTAAAACCAGCTCCACTAAGAGTCCACATCAGGAACCCATGAGGAGAACATCAGGAACACAGGAACACATCAGGAACACATCAGGAACCCATGAGGAGAACATCAGGAACACATGAGGAACCCATGAGGAGAACATCAGGAACACATGAGGAGAACATCAAGAACACATGAGGAACCCATGAGGAGAACATCAGGAACACATGAGGAACCCATGAGGAGAACATCAGGAACACATGAGGAGAACATCAAGAACACATGAGGAACCCATGAGGAGAACATCAGGAACACATGAGGAGAACATCAGGAACACATGAGGAGAACATCAGGAACACATCAGGAACAGACGAGGAGAACATCAGGAACACATGAGGAACACATTGTAAACACATGAGGAACACATGAGGAACACATGAGGAACACATCAGGAACACATGAGGAGAACATCAGGAACATATGAGGAACACATCAGGAACACATGAGGAACACATTGGAAACACATCAGGAACACATCAGGAACACATCAGGAACACATGAGGAACACATGAGGAACACATCAGGAACAAATGAGGAACACATGAGGAGAACATCAGGAACATATGAGGAACACATCAGGAACACATGAGGAGAACATCAGGAACACATGAGGAACACATCAGGAACACATGAGGAGAACATCAGGAACACATGAGGAACACATCAGGAACACATCAGGAACACGTCAGGAACATCAGGAGCACATGAGGAGAACATCAAGAACACATGAGGAACACATGAGGAACACATGAGGAGAACATCAGGAACAAATGAGGAACACATCAGGAACACATCAGGAACACATCAGGAACAAATGAGGAACACATGAGGAACACATCAGGAACAGACGAGCAGAACATCAGGAACACATGAGGAACACATCAGGAACACATCAGGAACAAATGAGGAACACATGAGGAACACATCAGGAACAGACGAGCAGAACATCAGGAACACATGAGGAACACATCAGGAACACATCAGGAACATGAGGAACACATGAGGAGAACATGAGGAACACATGAGGAGAACATCAGGAACACATGAGGAGAACATCAGGAACACATGAGGAGAACATCAGGAACACATGAGGAGAACATCAGGAACACATGAGGAGAACATCAGGAACACATGAGGAACACATCAGGAGATTAGATGGAGAACAAAACCATCACGTCTCTCTCTTTTTCTCCAGCTATCTGATATTTTCAGGTATTATTGTGTTTGTCTCATTCAGTCTGACCCCCCCCCCTTCCCTCCCACACACACACACACACACACACACACATAGAACCAGAGAGTTATCTCCGGACTACAGGAACCCATTACTTCTGTGATCCACAGCTTTTATATGCTGGCTTGCTCTTAAAATGGGCATTTATTGCTCCTGTGATAGATGGTGTGTGTGTTTGCGTGGTTCTCTTTGGACACACACACCAGCCTCCACATGCATATTTAATGAGTGATGGTGTGTACCGGATAGTTTACCGTATCGGAGAGTTTAAAGAGTCTAAATAAATAGAACAGGGCTCAAAGAAGAAAGATGTGATGTCATTTTAATTATCAAATATCTATTAATATCTATTAATATTAACGTTCTTAACGGTGATTCATCTCACTGACTCCAGAGGAGAGCATCAGTAAGTCCACGGAAGATAAGGAACCAATCAGAAACCCTGAAGACAAAGAACCAATCAGAAACATATTCATGAGAAGACGTTGCAGCTTAACTCAACATGTAAGTTAGTCCAGAACTCTGGTTGAACCCGACCCAGACTTTACTTATCTGAACCAGATGGTTATGATCTCAATGTTACATAATGTGTCATGTGATGTGATCATGTGACTTCATGTAGTTTAGACAGAGGCTCCACTGTTTTTAATATCTTCATAATTAAACTCTGTTGCAGGCTGTTCAATGTTCACTGAGCACCCTGATGTAAGGAGGGAGCTCCACTGAGTATTTATTATTATTATTATTATTATTATTATTCTGTAATCACATGATCACACATGTAGTGGATTACTCTCCATGCAGTGACTCCTCTTTAAAGAGTCCGGTTGAACTG
>NC_072465.1:30857661-30875161 GCF_027596085.1 Anoplopoma fimbria | reverse complement strand
TGATTGGTGCTCATTTGTTTTCAGCCTCTCTGACAGGCACACACTCGACACACACACACACACACACACACACACACACACACACACACACACACAGATGAAAACACACACAGATCGAGAAAAATGTCAAAATACAACTTGAGACGTTCGACGCAGTTCAAACATGTTTTCTGTCAAACTGTCAAATCCCAAAAAAATAACATCAACGCAATCTGAGAAGCAAATTCAGGACAAAGAGGCCCTGAGAGGAAAGAATGTCTGGGAGAGAGGAGGCGCAGGGCGGTGAGGAGAGGGGGGAGAGGATATCTGCATATATTAAAACTATAATATAAACAAGAACATTTCATAATTCTGATGGTCTGTAGGATTGATTATCATGTGATTATTGATTAGGGCACAGTAAATTCTCCAGTGTCAAGGCAAATGTACTCTTTCAGAAGAAATTCAACAACATATTGAGTAAGATACTCCAGTGTCAGTGACAAATCAAGTTGTTGATCGTTTGATCCTCCATTTACGCCTCCCATTTTCAATTTTTTTCCAGCGCCATTTTCTTCTCTCCTGAAGACTACGGTGAGTGTCTCTTAATTTCACATTCAACAGTTAAAATGGTATGAAGACAAGAGCAGTGTCTTATAACAACTTGATTTGAATTTCGGATTACACTCGGCCTTGTCTTACATCTTAAAACGCCGAATTTGAAAGTGCTTATCAAAGTGTCTTCATGGCTAACATTTGGCACCAGCACCAGTAGTGCTAGTCTAGCTCACAGTAGGGGGGGGGGATTTGTTTGAGATGGCAATTATCGAACATGCTAACAACGTCAAGGTATTAGACACAAGCTAGATAGCTTAACCAGACCAGTGGAGATCACCTCAAATGTGTTAATACATGATTTCATTGTATTTTTTTGGAATCAGGTGATTAGCACCATGTGCGTGTAGCACGATAATGAGACGCCAATCATAGGCACTCAAGATGTTATGCTCTGTGACTCCCGTTTTGACTGGTGTTCAATTTCCTCGTTAATATCTCAGTCTATCTTGTTAATGTCTTGCAAATTCAGAATTGAAAATGGGTAGTATATGAATGCATTTGTGCAGAACAGGTTAATGGTGTATTCTCGGTATGCATGCTCATGTCAATTTCTTGCAAATCCAACATTGATGCTGAAATGGGAAGCATATGACGGCATTTCTTGCATGCTCAAGCTGATAAGCATATAGGCCTAATTTGGCTTTGCTGCATGGCTGTCCTGTGAAATGCACACATTAAAAATGAATTCATTACAACTCAAGTAATGTGTCTGAACTTAAACAATACTTTATTATCTTTCTGCAGGGAGCATGCTACTTAAGGCCAAACTTGGTGATGTCCAGAAATTTGTCAGAATAACTGAACCAAGTCTGACAGAGTTTCTTAAGGACTTAACATGTGCAGTGCGTGTTCCATGTTCAATTCAGAAAAAATATTAATGAGCTGTTGATTAATGAAATTATGAGATCAAGTTATTGTGTCATCACAATGCTTTGTGCCTGTTTCTTAGCTTTTGCAAAGTTTGGAGTACCACCTGTAACAGAAGGTTTGAGAGTCACTGACAGTTCTGGGACAGAGGTGGAAGAGGATATTCTTGAGGATATAGTTACGGATCCCTCAACTGGGGTATTGACCATCACATATGAGAAAGGTATGTTTCCAATAGAAATGGATAATTAATATTTTTACTTTTGTCATGTAAAACTTGTTCATTGGATAAATGTGAAGGGGGAATGTGAAGTATTGACAGAGTCAGTCTCCGTGGTGGCTTCTCCTGAGCATTCCCAACCATCATCGCTGGATTCGTTGGACTCGCAGGATACAGTCATCATTCTTGATAGCCCTTCCAGAAAACGTCAACGGCTGGATGCAGAAGCCAAGCAAGTAAGGCTTGACAGTGATGCAGATATATGCAGATATATGCAGATATATGCAGATATATGCGTACTTGTATCAGATTTGTCTTAGTTTTCTTGAAATCACTTGAACACATTGTTTGAAGTCTTTATATTACTTGTGATAACTTTCTGTTAACATATCAAGCAGAACTGTTTTTCTTTGTGTTTGAAGTTGGTAGAATCCATTCTTGCCAAGAAACCTGCTGGAGAACGTATAGTAAATGAATACACTCGAACCAAGTTCTTGACCGATGAAACCAGAAGGAAAATGGTGAACATACTGGCTGCTGACGTGACTGAGAGGAATGGGTAATTTGATCATTGCCTGAAGTTGGCTCTTGTGATTTCAATGTAGTTTTCTGTTTAAATTGATATGTTTCACGAAGGGAATAATATGAAATGAAGGAACAATAAGGGAAAAAATCTTCCTATCCTGCAGTACATCACCACCCAGACAGGTGAAAGAAAAGTATGCCCGAGGAATTGTGAGCCTATTCCCATACCTCAGTGACCCGTTCTCGAAAAATGGCTATGTGAGTTGTTTTAGTAAATGCTTGACAAAGCACGTTTTGAATTATGGAAATACTTTTTCTCAGTTTTCATTTGTGAATGATATGAGAAAGTGTTATTTATTGTAATATTTTCTTTTACTTCAAGGAGCATTATTATGCCGGTGACAGTGGCACTGGATACCTGGCCTGGAGGATTAAAACTATTCAGAGAGGCTCTGCCAAAGATAGGAGAGCATCCTTTGAAGGTACCTCTGCTAAACTAGTGTGCTTGTAATGACCAAAACTGTTGAAAGAGAAGTCATTTGGTTCACACATTACTTGTCCAGTCAATAATTTGTTAACAATCTTCTGAACACATTCAGATCTGTTATGTCAGTTTGCAACTGTATGTGATTTTAATGAGATTCATTTTTTCCTCATTCTCACTTAAGAACAAGGCCCATCTGGTAAAGAGGACCAACAGTCAGACGACAGTCCCAGTATGTTCCAGAGACCACCCTGAGTGAAGATCTCTCATGAAACATTCAACTGATGAAGATATGGTGAAGAAGAAAATGAAGCTGACATTTGCCTATCGCTGCAGCCTGGTCCTTGACTCTGTGCAGTCAAGCAACATACTCTCAGATTTCCCACGCTTCAAAGACGTCAAAGGCTTGGTAAATATCTTTGCATAATATCAAATATTTCTGAAGTAGATGGGTATGGTACTGAATGTAGAATAATTAACTTTGGTGATTTTGAAATTTGAAATTCTGGTATTGTCTCCCAACACTCCTTCCCCAGGTTGAACAGGACTTCACCCTGATGTTTGGAGAGGATGTATCAGGCAAGCTCTTAGAGCGGTGGCCTACCATGTTCAAGAAAAAGATAATCCAGCAGTGCAGAAAGCTTCCATCGGCCAGCGAGGTTGAAGATCTCCTACCGGCAGCTGATCCACCTGAGGATGGCACTGAAATGGACTTGGATTCTTGTAAGTTCTGTGTAAGGGTGGTGTTGTATGACACTTGTTTTGTGTAAACATTATGTGCCATGACTAACTATAGACACGTTAACATTTGGGTCGGATGGTCAAAGCACTCAATGAAGAAATGATACACTGTCATTGACACATAAACATGGTATATCATTTCTAAATAGAGTGCCTTGACCAGTGCATCGTTTTTAAACTTAATGCAGATGGTCATACAAAACCTTGCATAATTGTGTTTGAGTGCAGGTGTAATGAAACCTGTGTTTATAGGTTGGGACAGTGACCTCTCATCAGTTTTGCTGCTGTTGCACCTGATTCCACCATCTGCACAGGGTCGGAAGAGACCAGGAAAAGTGTCGGCCTCCCAAGCTGAGAAATATCTTGTTGTCTTCAAGAAGGTTTGTGTGTTTTCAATATTATGACAGATTTTATGTATTGCAATGTTACTACCATCTAATTGTGATTTGCCCCACTCTGTTTGTGTTTGTCTTCTCAGGCAGGAACAAGCATCCAAGAACATCTTGATGCCATCACTACCAGCACTCAGCCATATCTCCTGGCAGTTGGCATTAAGAAGAATGCAATCCAGCAGTTCTACATCATTCTGGACAAGAATGTCACACCCTGCAGGTCAACCTCTTCCCTTGGTGCTTTCGATGAACTCTTCAGGGCACATTTTGTGTTTAGCACATCATACAACACCATGCTTCACAACATGTATGTTTTCCTTCAGACAACTGTGTACAACATTGACGTTGCCAAAGTTAAAGAGAGTCCTCGTGTTGCTGAAGTTAGAGCAAGATTGCTCCATTAGTGGTTCAAATCTGTCCATCATGAAGTGTGTTGTTTGTAAGGCAGAATTAGATGGTTCAAATATGCTTGTTAGGCATATACGATCAGTTCATGGTTATTTTCCTGGGAGACGTCTCCACTTGAGGTGTGTTGAGTCTGGATGCAGCCTGGTGTTTGGTACATTTTCTGGTTTTAGGAAACATTTGAATACTAAACACACAGACAATACTGATGATGACTGTGACATTGATGTTCATGTAAGCAATGATGAAGATATCTCAGTCAATGCAGAGAGAACAGCAGTGGATTCTGAACCATCAACGTCCAGTAAGGATGTTGTAGATTCGTGTGCTACTGCTTTAGCACAACTCAAGATGTCTGGATTAAGTCAGTCTAGTGTAAATGGTTTTGCCTCATCAATGGAAGAAGTAGTTTTTCAAATTCAGAATCAGGCAAAAAATGCAGCTTTACAGTGCTTATCTCCACAGGACATAGAAATTATGAACAAAATAGAACAATCCTTTCAGAAGTTGGAAAACCCCTTCTCAGCCTTAAATTCAGAACCTAAACGAAAAGAGCATTTCACTAAGAAATGGGGTTATGTTGAGCCTGTTGAAAAACTGCTCGGAACAAGATTTGACAGCAGAAGAAATAAAACAACAGGCACCTATGACCAGGTCATTGTCACTGACAAATTTGCATACATTCCTATTTTGGAAAATCTGAAGTTAATTCTTAAAAACACAGAACTGGCTGGCAATGTTACAGCTCAGATGCATGCCCAAGGAAGGTGTTTATGCAGACTTGAGAGATGGCAGTTATTTCAAAAACAGTCCTTTATTTTCCGTTGAGAAAGATGCCTTGCAGATTCAGCTATTTTATGATGACTGAGACTGGAAATCCCTTGGGATCAAAGAAGGGTATACACAAAGTAGGAGCTATATATTTTACACTAAGGAATTTTCCTCCAGTCTTTAATTCCTCGCTAGCGAATATTCATTTATGTGCTCTTTTCCATGCGCAGGACTTCAAGCGTTATGGGCTTGATTCAATCATTGAGCCACTTGTCCATGATCTAAGAATCCTTGAGCAAGAGGGACTGAAAGTCCACTCATCTGAACATGTGATTGGTGGTACCGTAGTTCAGGTCACTGGGGATAACTTGGTTAGCATAGCCTTTTTGGCTTTGTGGAGTCATTTACCGCGCGATATTGTTGTCGTTTCTGTCTGCTTGAGAAGGGTTGTTTCCAATCTGTGTTCTGTGAAGATGATCCAAAAGTTGTATTGAGAACTGTTGAGATGCATACACACCACTGTGAAACTGTACAAACTAATCACCTCATTTAAACGGTGTGAAGCGTAATTGTCTTTTGAACACACTACAGTTTTTCCACACGGCAAACAATTTTTCAGTGGACATCATGCATGATGTTTTGGAAGGGATTGCTAGGTTTGAGGTTAAACTCATTCTTCAGTACATACAGCAAAACTTCCTAAATGCTGAGCAATTAGCTGGTAGAATCCAGGCATTTGATTATGGTTACAATCAGCAGTGAAATCGCCCCCCTGGAGTAAAGCTCTTTGATGGGAGCAATGCTTTAGGTTTGAATGCCATACAGTCATGGTGTTTACTGCCAAACATGCCTCTGGTTTTTGGGGATTTGATACACAGTGATGATAAATACTGGCATCGCCTTCTGTTATTGTTGCAAATAGTTAACATCATCTTTTCACCTGTTGTTTCAGAAGGCATGAGCATTTTCTTAAAACATTTGATCATTGATCACCATGTCCTGTTTAAGCAGATATTTCCAGGAGTCAATCTCATACCGAAACATCACTTCTTGACTCCTTATCCACGTAGCATCAGAAACATTGGTCCAGTTCTGCACATGTGGTGCATGCGTTATGAAGCAAAACATAATTTCTTTAAGAGGCAATTGAAAAGCTTTAAAAACATTACATTAACCTTGGCCAGAAAACATCAGAGTGTTACATCAGTGTATCAGGAATGTTTTAGAATTGAAAGACTGATTTTGGGGCCAGGAAGCTGCTGACCTCGTAGAGCTCGCGTCCAAGCTTACAACTCCTGTGTCTACATCATGGTACAGAGTACCGCCGTGACTACGTCATTTGTATCGCTGTAGCATTTGAGATGCCGGTGTTTTGTAAAATGAAGACCATTGTTGTGAAGGAAAATGATGTGTTGCTTTGTGGACAACTGATGGAAACTATGTGTTTTGATGATCATCACCATGCATTTAAGGTCAGGCTGCATCCAGATAAAGTGTTTAAAGTAGTATTTGCTAATGAGCTTTGTTACTTCAAGCCATTTAATGTTCATGATGCCATTTTATGGAGATGTGAATCTGCAATGAGGTTTTTCTACATGCTTGTGAAAGAAAAAGAATGGCATACATGATTTGTTTTGAAAGAAAAAGGTTAAAAAATATGGTAAAGTACATTCCAACATTTGTAATTTTATGGAGAAGTGAAGCTACAATTATTTTTCTACTTTTTGATACTTGTGAAAGAAAAAAGTATACAATACAAATACAAAAAATAAAGTTGTTGAATGCATTTTGTTGTTTTGTCATGTTTATCAACTGAAGTCATCCACGTTTTACCATCACCTTTCAGTCATTCCCTGGTGTTGAATTAGAATGACTGAATATAGTGTTAATAAGCATAGAAATGTAACTCTTGTTGGAGTCGATTTGTCAACTTTGTCGAGGTATTCATCAACACCATTAAGAGTGATCGTTACACTACACAGTTATTTCGGTTGTAGTGTTGAATGTTATCGACACTATTCAGTGTACACCAGTGTTCATTCTTAACTCTATTTGGAGTCAGTTTTACTCAGACATTTCAACACTGTAGTTTGACACCAATTTAGAGTAGGACCAAATACACTCTGAATGGTGTTAAATTCAACTCTGTAAGTGTCACTATGACACTGCAGAATGTACTGTGTGGGAACAATCTGCAGCGTCTCTGTTTGTGATTATTTAATGTTTCATTCATAAATGTGTCAGTGAGGAGCTCCTCTAATACTCTGTTCTCTTCTCCTCTAATTACTCCTTTATGTTCTCCTCCTCTCTGTTCCCCTTCAGGGATCATTAAATCTTCATCCACTCCGTCTGATCCACAGAACGACACGGCCTGTCGCTCTGGAACCGCTAAGGAACACGTCTAATGAACACGTCTAAGGAACACGTATAAGGAACACGTATAAGGAACACGTCTAATGAACACGTCTAAGGAACACATATAAGGAACACGTCTAAGGAACACGTATAAGGAACACGTCTAAGGAACACGTCTAAGGAACACGTCTAAGGAACACGTCTAAGGAACACATATAAGGAACACATATAAGGAACACGTCTAAGGAACACGTCTAAGGAACACATCTAAGGAACACGTCTAAGGAACATGTCTAAGGAACACATCTAAGGAACACATATAAGGAACACATATAAGGAACACGTCTAAGGAACACGTCTAAGGAACACATCTAAGGAACACGTATAAGGAACACGTATAAGGAACACGTCTAAGGAACACGTCTAAGGAACACATATAAGGAACACATATAAGGAACACGTCTAAGGAACACGTCTAAGGAACACGTCTAAGGAACACGTCTAAGGAACACGTCTAAGGAACACGTCTAAGGAACACATCTAAGGAACACATCTAAGGAACACGTATAAGGAACACGTTAGATGGACAGGCGGTTCGGTGCAGCGTCAGCAGTGATGCGGGCCTTGTACCGGGCCGTTGTGGTGAAGAAGGAGCTGAGCCGTAAGGGAAAGGCGTCTGATCTTATCTCATGGTTCAGATGTTGGTGGTGTTGATGGAGCTCAGCTCATCCAGCAGCTTTGATGTTTGATGTTGGTGTGAGTTCGTCTCACTTAGCCTGGAGGTCGTCAGAGAGAAGAGTGTGTGTGTGTGTGTGTGTGAGTGTGTGTGTGTGTGTGTGTGTGTGTGTGTGTGTGTGTGTGTGTGTGTGTGTGTGTGTGTGTGTGTGTGTGTGTGTGTGTGTGTGTGTGTGCGTGTGTGTGTGTGTGTGTGTGTGTGTGTGTGTGTGTGTGTGTGTGTGTGTGTGTGTGTGTGTGTGTGTGTGTGTGTGTGTGTGTGTGTGTGTGTGTGTGTGTGTGTGTGTGTGTGTGTGTGTGTGTGTGTGTGTGTGTGTGTGTGTGTGTGTGTGTGTGTGTGTGTGTGTGTGTGTGTGTGTGTGTGTGTGTGTGTGTGTGTGAGTGTGTGCGTGTGTGTGATAATGATCAATAATATTCTACACTCTGCTGTCACATGGAGATCTTCATGTTGTTCAGGCCGGCTCCATGTAGTTATTATTATCAATGTATGTCCCAAACATTCACAGATATGATGTGTAATATTATTATATGAGGTCTCATCTCATCGGCTCTCTAATTCTGTCACAGATGAGCATTCTTTGTTCCATGTCGATACAGAGATGATGAAGGAAGAAGCTGTCTAATCCTGAGATCCATAAACGTTAAGGACGTTATGGACGTTATGGACAGTATGGACGTTATGGACGTTATGGACGTTATGGACGTTATGGACGTTATGGACAGTATGGACGTTATGGACAGTATGGACGTTATGGACGTTATGGACAGTATGGACGTTATGGACAGTATGGACGTTATGGACGTTATGGACAGTATGGACGTTATGGACAGTATGGACGTTATGGACGTTATGGACAGTATGGACGTTATGGACAGTATGGACAGTATGGACGTTATGGACAGTATGGACGTTATGGACAGTATGGACAGTATGGACGTTATGGACGTTATGGACAGTATGGACGTTATGGACAGTATGGACGTTATGGACAGTATGGACGTTATGGACAGTATGGACGTTATGGACGTTATGGACAGTATGGACGTTATGGACAGTATGGACAGTATGGACGTTATGGACAGTATGGACAGTATGGACGTTATGGACAGTATGGACGTTATGGACAGTATGGACGTTATGGACGTTATGGACGTTATGACAGCCTCGTCTAAACAGAGCCAGAGAGAGAGATGCTGCCGATCCAATCTGCTCTCATCTACGAGCTGTCGAGTCTCGTTCAACCGCATCGATATTACAGAGGTGAAGCGAGAAAGAAGACTATGTGATAATAACTGTGTCGATAATGGAGGCAAAGACACAAAAGCAAGAGGATTACTGGATCCTGAATACACGTTCATCATGAACCCAAACCGCTGCATTACAGAGCTTTAAGTCGTGATCATACAGCTGGAAACCTGGAGGGAGTCTGAGCCTTAAAAAGACTTAAACTGAGCCTTAAAAAGATTTAAACTGAGCCTTTAAAAGACTTAAACTGAGCCTTTAAAAGACTTAAACTGAGCCTTTAAAAGATTTAAACTGAGCCTTTAAAAGACTTAAACTGAGCCTTTAAAAGATTTAAACTGAGCCTTTAAAAGATTTAAACTGAGCCTTTAAAAGACTTAAACTGAGCCTTAAAAAGACTTAAACTGAGCCTTTAAAAGATTTAAACTGAGCCTTTAAAAGACTTAAACTGAGCCTTTAAAAGATTTAAACTGAGCCTTTAAAAGACTTAAACTGAGCCTTTAAAAGATTTAAACTGAGCCTTTAAAAGACTTAAACTGAGCCTTTAAAAGACTTAAACTGAGCCTTTAAAAGATTTAAACTGAGCCTTTAAAAGACTTAAACTGAGCCTTTAAAAGATTTAAACTGAGCCTTTAAAAGACTTAAACTGAGCCTTTAAAAGACTTAAACTGAGCCTTTAAAAGATTTAAACTGAGCCTTTAAAAGACTTAAACTGAGCCTTTAAAAGATTTAAACTGAGCCTTTAAAAGACTTAAACTGAGCCTTAAAAAGATTTAAACTGAGCCTTAAAAAGACTTAAACTGAGCCTTTAAAATATTTAAACTGACTCTTTAAAAATAATTAAACTGAGCCTAAAAAACATTTTAAAAGAGCCTTAAAAAGATTAAAACTGAGCCTTTAATGCTATATGCCTAGACAGCCGGGGGACTACCTAGGATACACTGAGCTCCTCTCTCCTCTTCTCCCTCCATCTTTATGTATTCATCTCTTATTTATGCACATTACTGACTTTGCTTCTTCCCCGGAGTCCTTGTGCTTTCTCACCTCGCAGGTTTCCATGAATCGTTGTGGTACCTGGACCGTGGTCGTGCCTCCTGCTGTGACCCGGCTGACACCCACTGCTACTACCACTATTATTATCATTATTAGTCACATTACTAATACTATTCCCTAGATCAATATTTTAATTCTACTATATTTTATCAGTAGTCTTCATCTTCTCCTTGGTTACTCTGCTTACTACTGTGATTATATGAATCATTTATGTCATAAACACTGAATGTGTTGTATCTCTGTTATGCTGTTCATTCTGGTCACATGACATCTATTGACTTCTGTCCATCCTGGAGAAGGATCTAAGGACAGAGGAGGTGAGGGTGTAAGGACAGAGGATGTGAGGGTGTAAGGACAGAGGATGTGAGGGTCTAAGGACAGAGGAGGTGAGGGTGTAAGGACAGAGGATGTGAGGGTGTAAGGACAGAGGATGTGAGGGTCTAAGGACAGAGGAGGTGAGGGTCTAAGGACAGAGGATGTGAGGGTGTAAGGACAGAGGATGTGAGGGTGTAAGGACAGAGGATGTGAGGATCTAAGGACAGAGGATGTGAGGGTCTAAGGACAGAGGATGTGAGGGTCTAAGGACAGAGGATGTGAGGGTCTAAGGACAGAGGATGTGAGGGTCTAAGGACAGAGGATGTGAGGGTCTAAGGACAGAGGAGAGGGTGTAAGGACAGAGGATGTGAGGGTCTAAGGACAGAGGATGTGAGGGTGTAAGGACAGAGGATGTGAGGGTCTAAGGACAGAGGATGTGAGGGTGTGAGGGTGTAAGGACAGAGGATGTGAGGGTGTAAGGACAGAGGATGTGAGGGTCTAAGGACAGAGGATGTGAGGGTGTGAGGGTGTAAGGACAGAGGATGTGAGGGTCTAAGGACAGAGGATGTGAGGGTCTAAGGACAGAGGATGTGAGGGTCTAAGGACAGAGGATGTGAGGGTGTAAGGACAGAGGATGTGAGGGTCTAAGGACAGAGGATGTGAGGGTCTAAGGACAGAGGATGTGAGGGTAAGGACAGGACAGACAGGATGTGAGGGTGTAAGGACAGAGGATGTGAGGTGTTGTAAAGGACAGAGGATGTGAGGGTCTAAGGACAGAGGATGTGAGGGTCTAAGGACAGAGGATGTGAGGGTCTAAGGACAGAGGATGTCTCATGTGTACAGATTTAAAGCCCTCTGGGGCAAATTTGTAATTTGTGATTTTGGGCTCTACAAAATTAAACTGAGCCTTAAAAAGACTTAAACTGAGTCTTAAAATGATTAAAACTGAGCCTTTACTAGTTTCAGAACTTCATTTTCTTCTTGTTTTTCCAGTAGAGCTGCAGCTCTTTGGACGCTGATGTCTTTGTATTGATTCAACGTGGTTCTGATGGTTTCTGTGGTCGGGTCCAGTTTGGGTCCATCAGCATCATGAAACAGAGACTAAAGAACAGAGACAGACGGGAGACTGACAGACGATTTGTTCCTGTCTAATCAGATCCACAGCGCTCTGGGAGTCGATAGGCTGTCTCTGCTGAGGAAGGATACAGGAAGTGATGGCTATCACCCCCGACAACCAGCCAGAGATGAGACGGATAACTGACATGAGACAGATATGGAGACGGACTGGCACCCAGACCCGATCCTCAGTACCAAATCTCAGTCTGCTGAGTGGATGACAGATCCGTCAGATACAGTGATGATGATGATGATGATGATGATGATGATGATGATGATGATGATGGATGAGAGCAATCATTGACATGATGGAGGGATAATGTGTGACAGAGAGGGGGGGGTGTTAGGATCATTCGGGTGAGAATGATACGATGATAATCAGAGTCTGATGAAGATGAAGATGATGAAGATGAAGATGATGAAGATGAAGAACTGGTGAAGATCTCAACCTGTTCTCTGTCCCAACACGTCAGATACTGAAGCTTCAGGCCGTCGGTGTCTCCAAACACACCCAGAAGCTCTTTAAACTAAAACTAAGGTGAAGTCATCTGGTCTTTATTAGTCCTCAGAGGAAGTCCTCTTAGTGCTGGACCTTCAGACAAACACTGACTTCAGGGAGACGGCAGTTCAAGTGAAAACCTGAAAGTGTTCAGTAAGCGTTGGATGGGACCGGTCCAAAATAAAGAACTTCACCTGAGCAGATTCTCTTTAAAGAGATGTTCATCACCATCAACCTGTAAATCTGATCTGAGGACAGAGCTTAAAACGACTCCGACACATCAGAACCACATCCACCGACACATCAGAACCACTTCCACCGACACATCAGAACCACTTCCACCGACACATCAGAACCACTTCCACCGACACATCAGAACCGCTTCCACCAACACAAGAACACAGTGTTTCCTCTTTACCGTCACAGAACGATGAGAAGATGAATCCTCATGGTTCTGCTCCACAAATAAACTTTTAATGCAGCAGTTTGAACATTAAAACTAAAAGTGAAGAACACAACAACAGACTGGATGTGGATTATTATATATTTCCATCTGAATGATGTTTAGAATATACTGTATATATATTTATGTGATATGAATACTGCTGATGAGAGACTAGAACCAATAAGCTGCTCATTCTACTGGTTTCTATCGACCGACGGGCCGGACCACAGGTCATGAATAAAGGTCACATCCTATAAAGACATATCTATATAAACCATAATCATATAAAGCACATGAACAGAGAGACGTTGTCGTACCGGTAGGCAGCGCCGGGTCCATGGTGGGTTTCTCCCACGAGTTCACCTGTTCCCAGGTGAACCCGTTGGTTCCAAGAGAAACGCTGTATCCACAGCTGCTGTAGGACTCCTCGAAGGTACAGCCGCCTGAGAGAGAGAGAAACATCATATTAATACTGTGTGATACTAATACTGTGTGATATTAATACTGCTGTTGTATTAATACTGCTGTTGTATTCGCTGAGCGCTGCAGGATTCAGCTTCCTGTACAGAGCTATGGATCAGGCCATGAACCTGTGACTTTTTATAACAGGGTGTATGTCCACCAACAGCCGTCCGCTCAGAGAGGACGATATTTAGAATCAAACTGGAATAAATATAAAAATAACCATGAGCTGTCAGAAGAACTGAAGAGGAGAATAAACTTGAGTTCCTGTGTTTTAAAGTTCAAACAGAGAACTGAGAGGATCCATCATTGTCTCACTAAACAGAACGAACATCAGCTCTAGTGAGGGAAACATAGGAAGTCCAGATTCCAGCAGTACTAATAAAAATAAAACTACAACATAGAAAGGAAACCAAAGAAGGTGACTCCATTAAACAGCTGATTAAAACAATTAAAGATGAGATTTGACTGCTGTTCATCTCCATATTTGTGATTTAATTCTACGACCGAGAACACGTTTCTAATCCACATCTTTAATCACTTCAATAAGCTTTTAATAAGATGTTCACAGTATTATAGTAATGAAGTTATGAGACAGACAGAGGAGCTGAAGGAAAAGACGTGAACGCAGAGCGGAGATGAAGACAAAGCATCACATGTCAACATGATTAAGTCTCCGGGTCTCCTCGTTATTTCATGGCCTGAATACAAGACGTCCACTGCTTGCCTGCAGCGCTGTGCTTCTCTAATCACACAGATGCTTTGACACACAACCCTTTAATGTGCAGCGTCATCGTTTATTCATGACATCATGTAATGCTTCCTGATGTCATCCTCTGATGTCGTTTCTTAAAGCTCATCAAAAGAGCAGAGAAACCTTTAGGCCCTCTGACTTTATGACTGTAACAAGGATCAGACACAGTTTACTCAGTACACTGAACAAAATACACTAAATAATACACAAAACACTAAACTCTAGTGAAGACATGACACCAACATCTCAACAACTACTGGAGGGTCTGTCTGTCTGTCTGACTGTCTGTCTGTCTGTCCGTCTGTCTGTCTGACTGTCTGTCTGTCCATCTGTCTGACTGTCTGTCTATGTGTCTGTTTAGCTGCTTCCCTGCTTAACATCAGCCAGTTAGCATCTTCATTGTGAGCATGTTAGCATGTTAGCAGATGCTGTAGACTTTTTGTCTTGTTAAACCCAGATTGTTACGAGTCACTTGTTCATCATTCTGTGTGGCTGTGTAGCAACAAGGCTGTAAAGCCTTGTGCAATAGCACAAAGTATATAATCCTGCAGGCTTAATCTTCTTATTCTCCTTCTTCCATACAAAAGTTTGGCGCGTATCTCCTCCCACAGCGTTGAACGCACATGTGTCAAAGTACATCAAATCGTCCATGCTGATCGGCAATCGTGTGCTATGACTTTTCTCAGAGATTCGCCTAGCGGTTTCCATGGAAACGACGAAAAACAGAGGGCGTTTTGGGCTTGGAGAGAGCTTAAAAACACTCAACTTTGCGCCCAGACTGACTCATCATACTTTAATGTTGAAAAATTATTAGAAGTTTAAAACGTTAACAAAACTCTGGACTATATTTGGCCAAATGGGCATTTTGATAGCTAGCATAGATTTCATGACATCAGAGTTTACGTTTCAGGAAAATGTAAGCCTTTTTCAGATTTTATTGTGGGTGTGTATTGGATGGAATGTTCATACCTAGAGTGCGGGATGTCATCGCCAGAGTGGAGATGTCGTAGACATGTGTCTATGATATGATATGATATGAACTTTATTCGTCAGCTGGTGCTGAAATTTGTCTTGCGACCCAGCAGCCGTTGCATGTTTAAACAGAAAACATGAATTACACACATTGACATGACACATTGAAACACAACAAATTTACATACATGGGTACAGATAGTCGAGAGCACATTATGAAATCAATCAGACTTACACATTTGACTCTATGAGCCTGAAAGCAACATGAACTCCAACCAACTGCTCCATTAGACTCCATGTTAAATTTGACGTCACTTTCTCAAAGAGGACAGATAGTTACAGTTTTTCTAATCTGCTCTGAAGCTCACATTTTTTAAACAACAAACATAAAAAGTACATCTCTGCGCTCGTCAGAGTTTTATCTCGCTGATGATATCAATATGTCAATTGGAATCATGGTTTTACGATTGGGGGAGGGAGTTTGACAGCTAGTTTTGTGCTAAATCAATGTCTACTCTTAATTAGTCTGCTTCTCCCCCCAGGTGCTCCCGCACAGTGTGCGTGTGACCAATGAATCTCAAAGACAGAGATGAGAGGAGCGACGGCTCCTCATTCTCATCGCCCTAATGGTCACATTAAGACACAACAAATTACATCAAAATAAAAATTACATCAACGCGTTCGGTAGTCTTTTCTCTCTGTTAAGATAAGATAAAATAAGATAATCCTTTATTAGTCCTGCAGCGGGGAAATTTGCAGGATTACAGCAGCATAGGGTAAAGTGCACACAAGAGACATAGTAAAAGAAAAACAAGATAAAATGAAAATGAAAATGAAAACCCCCCCCCCAAAAAAAGTGGTATTATAAATAAGCAATAAAAAACAGTAGAAATCAACAATAACTGAAATATTATATTTACAGACAGAAGAAAAAAAAAAAAGAAATAAGAAAATTGATAATATTATTTATGCGATTGGACTTACTTTCTTTTTTTTAATTAACCTCAAATGAACCCCAAACTAACCCTAAATGAACCTCATTGATACAGCTGTCTCAGAACTGTCAATATATGTAACGTCTTCGGGCAGTAGCAGCCACACAGTCAAAATTTCTTGCAAGATTTTGTACTTAATAATGTCATCTAACACAAAAAGCTTCTAATCTTCTGACCGACAGAATGATCTCTGAATCCATTTTAAGGTTGTGATGTCTTTAATGATGAAGAGACGATGCTTGTCATCACGTTGGTGGAGGAAGTGTTTCAGTCTGTTTTTAGTTATAATCAAACCTTCGGTTCCTCCTGAGCTTCTTGTTTTACGTTAACATTCTTTCTGCCTCCATCACAGACAGATATATCTCCAATAGAAGTGTCATTTTACTCATATCATCAAACCAATGAGAGAAGGAGGAACAGGGCTTCTCAGGATGCAGGCAGAAAAACAGTCGATCAAACTAGGGTAAATATCACGTTGTTTTGGCTTTTCTTGGTACGACCCGGCCTGCATCGCTGCAGTAAAATAAAAAATATAAGGAATATGTGGAATAGTGTTTTGATCACGCCTCTTCAAGTGAGACTCATATCAACTGGGACATGATATTTAAAAACAGAAGAAGAAGAAACACTCCTCCAGCTGTAGAGTGAAAAACAACCTCCAGCTGAGGGAGAAAAGAAGCAAAAACAGAAAGTGATCTAAACGAATCAATGAGGAGATAATGAGCTCCATCGCCTCCTCATTGTTCACTGATCTCATTAGGAACCGCTACAAACAGGAAGCATCAATATTCAATGTTTAAGACCACTGGCAGGGGGGTGTTCACAGCGGGGGGGTGTGTGTGTGGGTGTGTGTGTGTGTGTGTGTGTGTGTGGTGTGTGTGTGTGGGTGTGTGTGTGTGTGTGTGTGTGTGTGTGTGTGTGTGTGTGTGTGTGTGTGTGTGTGTGCCTGATCTAGTTTTGAAAAATCAGAACAACACCTCCCCTCCCTGGTCTCATTGACACAAACACAATTACACACACACACACACACACACACACGTGTTCTGTGTCAGATCATGTGTGTGATGAAAATATTAGACTGAAATATAAATATTTTATAATAATTCTGCGCCTCTGGTCGGATCGGGTACGAGTTAATGTGTGTGTGTGTGTGTGTGAATGACTGTACATACAGTACGTGTGTTGTGTGTGTGTGTGTGTGTGTGTGTGTGTGTGTGTGTGTGTCCATACATATCAGTGTGTATGTGTTTGTATTTATGACACCAAAACAAGCAGAATCCCTTCATCTCTGCTAATTAACATTCTTGTAATTTATCTAATAAAATATTGATATGACTACAGCATGTGCACACACACACGCACACACACACGCACACACACACACACACACACACGCACACACACACGCACACACACACACACACACACAGAGGAAGAGAACATGACTTTTCCTTCATTGATGATATAATGCAGCATATTTCTGTTTATTACCAGCAACATGTGTTTATGGTAAAAAATGACAGAGAAACCTGAGGATCTCATATGATACAGAAA